>NW_007248180.1:0-2431 GCF_000164805.1 Carlito syrichta
GCAGTTACATGTATATGAGTACTCCTGTTCACAGATACGTGTGTTGAAAAGGTTGATTCTTGTTTAGATCTTACGAAGACGCTGTATTTTTTTTGGAGATTGAGAATACATGTCACCCATATTCCTTATTTTTTCTTCGGAAAAGTCAGTGCATTTGTCTGTATATGAGCATTTCATTTCCCTAGTTCATGCTTCAAAAACCCAAATTCCCATTTAGCCCTTAGCAAGAAACGCTGAAGTATTATCGGGATGGAGGACACGTGCAAACCAGATTCCTTATTCTCCTTCAGCAAGAGACAGTGCAGTTTCCTGTATATGAGGACTCCCATTATCCACATTCCTACTCCCAAAACCTGAATGGTGGTTATCTCTTAGCAAGACGGTCTGTAGGTTTTTGGGATGCAGGCCTCGTGTAACCAAGATTCCTTATTCATCCATAGCAATAGGTCGTGTAGTGTTCTGTATATGAAGACTCCCATTACTGAAATTCCTGATACATTCTCAGCAAGACACCAAGATATTTCCTGGTGACCTAGAATTTCAGTTGCTTGGAAATCAAGAAAAAACTCCCATAAAGTTCTTTAGGAATTTGAACTCAAGATTCCTGGTCCCTTTTCAAAAGACACACTAAAAATGTGGCGACATAGAAAACCAGATAGATGATTAAACCTTATCAAGAGATTTTGTAGATTTAGGCGATTGAGAACTCCAAAAACCGGATTCCCTTTCCGTTCTCAGTAAGATGCCTTGAATTTCCCGGTCCATGTGAATTCCAAAACTCTGTCTACAAAAATGCAGATGCCCAGATGTTTCCGAGAGACGTGGAATCCATGGATACTGGTTACATTTTAATAATTCGTACTAAATATTTGGCAACTGCAAAACCCTCGGTCCCTCTACAAATAAAGTACAAATGGAAATTAATGATTGCCAAGTTCATCTTAAGACCAATGTTACATCCAAATATGGCAATAAGATAATTTATTTCCGGGAATCTGGCCTTCATTGTCCTGAGGAACTTAAGGGATTTGTACTACCAGATACCCGATTACAACTCTCAAGAGGAACAGAATGTTGCTGGAGTCCTGAAATGATTGATTCATAATACCCACAAGCAAATAACTCTGAAACATAGGACGAGCTCGAAGCCTTGATGCTTTTTTATATCGCAGCAAGAAGCCCAGAGAATTTTTCGGATTGTGGACTAATGTACCACAGATTCCTTATTCTTCTTTACCGAGGGACCGTGTAATGTCCTGTATATGAGCACTCCTTTTCCCCAGAATCCTGTTTGGAAACACTGATCTCTTGTTTTGCCATTAGCAACATATCATGTAGATATTGTGACGGAAGAACCGTGTAAAAGGGGTTTCGTAGTTCTCCTTAGCTAGAGATCATGTAGATTCTGCATATGAGGACTGCTATTTCCTATGTTCCATCTTCTAAACCCTGATTCCTGTTTAGCCAACAGCAGATGGCCTGTTGATTTTAAGGACTGAGGACTGCTAAAACCCCCATTATTTTTCACCCTTGGCAAGGGGCTGTGTATTTTTCTGTATATTTGGACTCTCATTAGATGCATCCTGCTTCGAAACTCTGATTATTTTAGAACTTTCCAAGATACTCTGTAGATTTTTGGGATTGAGGACTCATGTAACGCAGATTCCTTATTCTTCTTAGCAAAAGGTCATGTAGTTGCCTGTATATAAGGACTCCATTTACCAGATTCATGCTCAAAAACACCATGATTCGTGTTTAGCCCATGGCACAATGACCTTAAGCTTTATGGGATGGAGGACCCGAGTAACGCAGATTCCTTATTCTTACTTAGCAATAGGCAGTGAAGTTTCCTTTATGTGAGGACTCCCATTACCCAGATTCCTACTTCAGAAACCTGATTCGTGGTTATGTCTTAGGACCATGGCCTGCAGTTTTTGTTATTGAGGACTCATATAAGGAAGATTACTTATACTTCCTTACCAATATGACGTGTAGTTTTCTGTATATGATGACCTCCATTACCCAGCTTCCTGCTAAACTCTGCAGGATACCGAAACAGTTCCTGGTACCGAGAATTCCAGTTTTTTGGATATCAAGAGAAAGACGTCCATAATGTTCTTTGGGAACTGGAATCCACGATTCCTGGTTCCCCTTCACATGACCTTCCCAAAATGTGGAATATTCCAAACCAAAAACCCCAATTCCTACCTGCCTACCCACAAGAATTTTCTGTATTTTGAGGTCACTTGAATCGAGGAATTTTGTACCAATATACCTGTTGCTTATGGGGAATATGATTATGGTCGTAGATGGTCCCAGGAAACAAAAGGATTTCTATGGCCAAATCCTTGATTACAACTATAAGAGGACCAGAAAGGATCCTGAGATCTGTAATGACAGATTTAGCTTATCCACAGAGCATGTAGCTCTG
>NW_007248180.1:3556-4640 GCF_000164805.1 Carlito syrichta
AACCAAGATTCCTTATTCTTCCATAGCAACAGGTTGTGTAGTGTTCTGTATATGAGGACTACCATTACTGAAATTCCTGCTTCATTCTCAGCAAGACGCCAATATATTTACTGGTGACATAGAATTTCAGTTGCTTGGATATCAAGAGAAAGACTCCCATAAAGTTCTTGAGGAATCGAAACCCAAGATTCCTGGTCCCTTTTTATAAAGGCACAATATATATTTGCTGACATAGAACCCTTAATTGCTGATTAAACCTGATTAAGAGACTTTATATATTAGGGCGATTGAGAACTCCAAGAACCGGATTTCCTTTCCGTTCTCAGCAAGATGCCCTGAATTTCCCTGTCCATGTGGATTCCAAAACTCTGTGTACAAAAATGCAGATGCCCAGATGTTTCAAAGGGATGTGGAATCCACGGATCCAGGTAACATTTTAATAATTCGTACTACATATTAGGCAACTGCAAAACACACGGTCCCTAACCAAATAAAGTACAAATGGAAATTTAAGGATTACCAAGTTTATCTTAAGACCAATGTTACATACAAATACGGAAATATGATACTTTTTTTCCGGGAATCTGGCCTTAATTGTCCCGAGGAATTTAAGGGATTGGTACTACCAGACACCCGATTACAACTCTCAAGAGGACCAGAATGTTGCTGGAGTCCTCATATGATTGATTCATAATACCCAGAAGCCAAATATCTCTGAAACATGAGATGCGCCAAATCTTGATTCTTGTTTATACCGCAGCAAGACGCTCTGGAATTTTTCGGATTGTGGATTAGTGTATCACAGATTCCTTCTTCTTCTTTACCGAGGGGCCGTGTAATGCCCTGTATATGAGGACTCTCTTTCCCCAGAATCCTGTTTGGAAACCCTGATTCTTGTTTTGCCATTACCAACATATCACGTAGGTATTGTGATGGAGGTACCGTGTAAAAGGGGTTTCTTAGTTCTCTTTAGCTAGAGATCAAGTAGATTCTGCATATGAGGACTGCTATTACTTAGGTTCCAACTTCTAAACCCCGATTCTTATTTAGCCCACAGCAGATGGCCTGTTGATTTTAAGGACTG
>NW_007248181.1:0-9590 GCF_000164805.1 Carlito syrichta
CTGTCACACATTTCATCTTGTCTTGGACTGGCTGAGAAAGAAAAACAACAGTAGAGGGAGGAAACTGAGGAAGAAGAGAAAGACCAGGTCAATGACATATGGAAGTGAAGAGAAAAAACGTTCAGGCAGGAGAATATTCTCATGTAAATAGAAAATATTCAACTACTAAAATCAGCTGGGTCCACTCTTCCCAGGTGATTCAAGGGTCATGGAAATCACAGCCCTTCATCTGTCTTCCCTGACCTAATACCCTTCCAAGAGGCACAGGAAAAGACAGAGAAAAGGCTATGTCCCTGATAAAGGGATTTTATGATATGCAGGCCAGTCATAGTCCTGCCCTTTCCTGAGTGTCACTAAGATGTCAGTGTCCTCGTTGTGCCTTTTTTTCTTGGAGGCCACTGCCGAGTATGTTTAACCAATTGAAAACTCACAAGGAGTGACATTTTGGGGGGGTGGGGAGTTAGGGGAAACATTTTTCATGATGAACAATAAAAACCAGGAGCAAAGCCTGTTTCCACAAAAACATCAAGTGAAACCGAGAAAGGAGGAATAAACCCTAACCTAATGTCCTAGTTTTGTTTTTTGAAACTATTAACGTGATTTGCCGTTTGGAGGACCCTCATATTCTCTTACAATACTTCACGGTTTTAACAACTTATTCTTTCTTTCTGCTTCTGCTTCAAAAGTTTTGTTGTATGTAACTAGAAGAGAGAAGTTAAAAATAAACAAAACTGCAAAGGCTTTGTAAACCCAGGCTCATGACACAATAAATAAGAGTGTGTCTTTTTTACTTAAGAGAATCTAACTAACTTAGAATATCCTGACAGTGGTTGAATACTTGTCACTGCAATAAGGAAAGCTATCTCACTTATTATTCAATATTCAGATTTCTTTCTTTGTTTTAGTTTGGTTCAGACCATAACTCCTCTGTTTTGTGTGGATGATATCTTCAATGTCGGTTCAGTTTTCAAAGCTTTTGCTGTACCTCTTGTTTTTGATTTTAAAAAATGTTTATTTTGTTGATCGGTGGGCTGCTGACTTCAGCCTTTTTTATTTCTTTGCCTGCTACCTACCCAGGGAAATAACCTGATCCATATGGAGTTTTTTATTTATGGAGTCAGTGAATTACTATCTTATAGAAACAATAGTCACATAGCCAGCATGTTCCTGTCCTTTTATACATAGATGAAGAGTTTCCATAATTACTACTAGGAAATGGAGTTACTGAAATAGTTCTCATGAGTAGGGCGCAAAGTACAAAGCAGAGTATCTTTTAAAATCTCTATTTCCCTCAAATTCTCCAAGAGTAATTGATGTAGCTTTTAATATGAATCAGAATTATGGTAAGAAATTGAAAATGAAAACCCAGCCCATAAGAGTTGCTATGCCTCTTGGATCCATCTTACACATGTGCCACTCGAGTCAAGGAATTGGATGCTCCAAATATTCTTCACTCATTTTCAACATTTAATGTACCTTATTTGAAGCTCAAGTATATTAAACCTCTTTATTTAAAAAATGCTATGTTTATGACCTTCAACATGTACCGACTGATATGTTTCTGTAAAGACTGGAGATAACTTCGTGTGTGTTCTACAAAATTATATATATCACCACAGTTCATAGTGGATTTTGTTAAGTGTGAAAGCAAATAAAACTTCTTACATGTTACCAATTTCATTTTTGGCATCTCTTATTCATTCTTGTTTCCTATGAAATGACTAATAATTCTATATGTGTATTTTTTAAACCTTGATTTCTCTTTTAACTATAAAAGTGCATGTATGTTCTTTATTAGATTTAGAATCCTCCCTATTCTTTACCTCTTGAGTTATTGTATAACTAATATTAAGTACAGTATCAAATATATTTTGTAACAAGTTTCCTACTTTTACAGTGGCAACCACAGATTGACAAGTATGAACAACGATTTATTTCATGTAATAAGAAAAAGACAGCCCCACTATCATTTTTTTACATGTTAAAAATTGATCCTACATATATAAAACATGTTTCTTTATTACAACATTGTGTCTCTAAGTTTCAAATTAATACTATGCTTGTATAAAGTTTTCCTAATCTTGGCATAGGAATTTTTTAAATATATGTTCCATTACAGGATGAATTAGAAACTATTAGCTTTTTCTATTATTGTGTAATTTTAAAATTGAAAATTTAAAGAACTCAGCATGTATTAATCATAAATTAAATGGAAATTTGTATCTTTAACTTGAGTATATTTGGCATACTTAAAACTTTTGAAATTGCAGCAGTCTTATAATGAGTAAGCAACCATTTAAAATACTAGAATTTTCTTGATCCCAAGAAAGATTACTCATATTCACTGAGTATAATATCACTACTAGGAAATGGACTTAGGATACAGGATACAACGTGCACAATAATTCCATAATGATACGGCCATTGTTTTGCCTTTTTTTTTTTTTTTGTAGTTTAAAAGCAGAATAAAGTTGTCTATTCTGAATTGATAGTTGGTAGGTTGATAGGTAGACAGATAGATGATAATCTCAATGACTCTAAATTCTTTAAGAGAATTGTGCAGTTATTCTGAGAAGTGGGCATTTCCATCTGTAGGTAAATAAGCTTGTTATTTAAAGGGAAAATTTTTAGTGTATGATCTGTAACATGTGCAGTGATTCCAAAAAATTGGGAATCATAAATCAATGTATTTTAAAGCCCCCTTCGTAATGTTTCTAGGCATCTAGAACACTATTTTTTAGTAAGTATTAAAATTGCAGGCATTTTCAATCATCATGAAATAAAGCTGCTATGTAATTTCAGAAAACATAAAATTCACCTTATTCTGGAATAAAGTGTGCAATCATCAATCTGAAAAAATGTAGTACGATAAATACACTGTCTAAAAGACTATAAAACAGTGGTAATGTATTTTCTGTGCTTTTTAAGAATCAAATAGAACCATTTAGGAATACTTCATCAGAATTAGTGGAGTTGAGAAAAAATATATATTCTAGACATTTGAAACTGTCACAAATGCATTGTTTAAAAATACATATATCCTTCCTTAATATATTAAGATTTTGCATGAACACATATGTGCTCTTAGGCAGTTTGATAATGTACTTTCATAATCCAGCAAGACAAGGCATTGTGGATATCTTGATATGTTGTCAAATCAACTAAAATTAGACATCTAGTAAGATTTACATTCCATTGACAGATCAAATTGGATCAATAAAAGTTTTTAAAAAGTAGTTCAATTTTCTTTATATGACTAGGTACCATCAACATTAGAATAAAAACCTACAGCTATTTTTTGCAGAAACATAATATGAAACAATCAGAAACACAGACCTCATTCTTACAACAATAAAACCTAAGCTGGTGACTGTCATCAATACATACTAGATTGATGACCCCTGTACATATATCATTGACCACTTAGTTTATACCAGAAAGGACTTTTTCTTTTTACCAATACATGTTAAGCCTCTTCTGAAATTAGTAAAGCATAACACCTCAAAGTACAGCAATACCTTTCTATCAGTCCAATAAGGATTATGATCATTAAAGTAGATCTACCTTTTGAATGGACCCACTATTGCTACTTATTACTGAGAGAACACACTATATCCTCTTCATTTCAAAGTCACAAACAATAAAGAATATTTAGGTGAAATGTAAGTTCTGACCTTGGTGACATTTATGGAAATCTAAGTTTTTTAGATTACAAACATCTCAATTGTTATGGGGTACAATTTACCCTGGTAATTTTTGTGATAGTTACAAGTAAAAGAACATTACCTTAGCAATCAAGGACTGAAGTCTTATCTTGGGACATAGACAGGAAAAGTCAAATAATAAGCCCCTAGCTCTTTGGTTCCTCTGTCCTTTCAGCCTTGTCATTCTTACACTAGGTAAAGGCAGTAAGTACCCTGTAACCTCTTGATGATAGCTGTAGTAATTGCTATTATGTTTCTCAAAGTGAGTGCATTGCAAGGAAAACTGGAAAATATTAAATAATGCAGTCTCCATTTCACTTTCACCCTCACACAGAGACTGCAGTCATTCCTTCTTGAGAATATCTATTGAGGAAGGAACCGAATACCTACTGAGGATGAGAGAAAATGTATTTCAGAGCCAGACACAGTGGCACATGTTGGGGCTGAAGGATTGCTTGCGCACAGGATGTAAAGATTGCAGCACCCAAGATTGTGCTTGTGTCTAGCTGCTGCACTCCAGGTTGGGCAGCATAGTGAGACTTTGTGTCTTAGAACTATCTTAATGTATTTTAAAGGATATTTCTGACATACTAGAGGGAGCAGAAAGATTCAGCTTTCCAGTGGGTGGGATGTGGGAATGGTGAGAGGAGAATCCAAAAGAGCACAAAGTTCAGGCACCAATGCTCCTGGTTCCCTCACACTCACATTTCCAAGGGTGAGAATGTGTGATGTAATAATCTGGAAGTGTACAGAAAATTCAGTACTTCAATTGGTTCTCATAGGTGGGGGTAGGCAGAACTCAGGTTTGGAAATCTGAAGTGGGATTGCAAATATTTCTAGGTCCCAATTAGTGTTGTAATATATTTCAAAAGACGTGAATGATTTTGCATGATTTTAACAGAGAAAGGTGTTTAGGCCAATGATTAAGTGGACTTAACTATCTATTGATACTGCAAATAATGCCTTTATAAACAAATTCGTGAAAATGGTATCCCACAAGAGTGGGTGAATATTTTCGTATTACGGTCCTGGTAGGTAAACATGTTTAAGTATGTCTCTAATTTTATTTAAGGTTGCCAATTTATTCTCTTCTGAAGGTGTACTGTAGTGAATTTTCTCCAGTGATACCTGAAATAACTTGTTTTCTCCAATCTCACCAACATAGTACGTTGTAAAACTATTGGATTTTTGCAATCATGTAGGTGAGAAATGAAACATCCTAGTTTAAACATATTATTATTAGTGAGATGGAATATATCTTCAATAAATTAAGAGCTTTTTGCATTTCCTTCTTTGTTAGCTATACGTACATTTTGTGTAATTTTCTCTCAGGTTCTCAATTTTTAAGAGCACACATACATGCATAAATATGTATGTATATATTTATATATACATATATTAGCACACAAGGGAGATTCCCAATATTTATTGTTTTCCTATCGACTTTGATTATGGTTATTTTATTTCAAACAGAAGTGCTTCAATGTTACAGGCCTGATGTTAGGAATCATTTTTGCTTACTGCTTATGTATTTTGATTCCCAACTAGATTTTTGCATTTCTTTGTTATAAAGTACAATACATGTTTCGGCTATCACAACTAATTTTTTTTTCATTTTAACATTAAAGCAGATGCTGGTCTGCGATGTTATCTAATTTTATTCCTTTTTCTAAATGATTTCACAGTTGCCTTTATTTATTTAAATATCCATTCTTTCCTCAGGGATTTGCCATTTTTTCACATTGATATACCATCTGTATCATATAATAAATTCCACTTAGGTGTTAGTCTAGAGTTTCTATTTTATTTCCTTGATACTTTACTTTTTTAATCACTTTCTGCCACTACAACACTGTCTGAAATGTCAAATTTTTGCAGGAAGTTTTAATTTCTCACTACTTTAGACTCTTACTTTACTCCCCTAGCCCTGGAAATTTATTGGCTATTCTCCTTGTTATTATTTGAACATGAACTTATAAAATCAACTTGTTTAGCTCTAGGAAAAAAAAAAAAAAAACACCAAAAATGAATTGTTGGTATTTTTACTGAGATTGCATTACATTTGATTTGTATCTTGGAAAAAATTGGTTTCTTTATGATACCATATCCATCATCTTAATAGTGTCATAATTGTGTTTGTCACTGTTAAGGCTAATTTTGAGTCTTTTGAAAGTATTATAAAGTTGTACCCTAAAGGCTTATGTTTATTTTTAGGTTTAATTTTATGGATTTTTTTCTGGGTTTTGTAAGCAGAAATCCTTCTATTATAACTTATAATTGGCTAATGTATTTAAGTATGAAGTCTATTGATTCCTTTTTTAAAAAGCAATGATTATAGCAATATCATATGTTTAAAAATATGGTTCCTCTGAAGTTCTTTATTCCACACAATTACTGTTTTCAAATGTACACTTTGCCCTCTCCCTATTTGGGCAGAATATTCTTAGTACTATAAACAATGTCCACTGATTTATGAGTTTTTTTGCTTTGTCATTCAAGCAAAGAAAAAATTTCAAGCCCTTATGAACTACAGCCCCTTTTCCCTCTGTTCCTTCCAAAGCGTTGTTTTTAGTCAGCATTGGTTAATTTTTTATGTATATTATCTCATGAAGTCTCAATGAATAATAGGATCCTCTGCAAGTGTCCAGACTCTCCCTGTATAACTCTTTTCTTGATGCTGCTTCATAGCTTCATAAATCCTAGGCTCCTTGAATTTCTTGGAGTCTCAGCACTGTCTCCCAACTCGGGGAATAAAATTGGCTCAACCTAAGTTTTCTTTCTCTATAAATTGGTCTTGGATCTTCTTCTAAGACAAATAATAGAGTATTATTAGTTTCTTATCTCTCAAGAATCACTGGTTTCACTGCCTGCTGTTGAGAGTGGTATTATTTCGTATATTTTGCCCATTGCTTTGATTGGTTTATGTCAGAAGATAATCTAGTGCTTATTACTTCATACTTTTACTATCAATACCATTTTTATTAAAGTAATCACAGAAATTCGATTAATTATTACATAAATCTAAAAAATTATCTCAATTTTTTATATTTTATAATTCAAAATAAATTGTTTTCAATCTATTTGGATTTTCGGGACCTTACCGCATAGGTCTAGATAATAAAGAGTTTTTGCAACTCTTTATTAATTTTTGGATTACCTTGTGATTTTCCATGTTGGAAGATGAGGATTTCTACTCTTGGCTCTCCCTCACAATATTTTTATACATACTTTGTAGATACATGTGCCTGGACTAACACACACACAGATTTTTCTTTCTTTCATTTATGCAGTTTACCTTGTACAATTTTTTAGGGTTTGATTTCAGTCAATCAAGATTCTTTGGTTATTATGGCTATTATGGTTATTAAAAGCCTGCCATGGTTTTCTTTAGTCGTGGTCTCAAACCTCAGCATGCATTATAGCACCAGGAGTGCTTGCTGAAACATAGTTTACATGAACACACTTTTAGAATTTTTTTTCAGTAGATGATGGTTGGATCACACTGGGTATTAAATTCCAACCCCTGAACTTTGGAGGGACACATAACATTCAAACAGTAGCATATTTTTACCTGCATGGTTAGTTTTCAGGCTGTTACAGAGAAAATGACCAATAGTCTCTTCTAATACTCAAATTAGAAGCAACTTCATCAAGAAACAAAGGACTTTAGCAGAATGAATACAACTATGAGCTCTGCAAATTGGTTTTTGCCATTCATTTTTCCTGTACGTTACTTAATTAAACTCCCTCTGCTTAAGTTCTCTCATGTTCCAACATATCTATTTCACTAGTTTCTGTCTCTCAGTGTTATGGTGAAAATTAATTATAAATATAATAATCAAGATAATGTGAAACACCGAGTGCAGGACTTGGCCCATATTGAGCTTTCAGTGTGTTGTTTATCATCAACAGCATCATCAGATATATTGTCATCATCAAATTACCATTAATTAGCTGATATGGTGACTATTGAGAGCATATTAGATTCAGGTACTGACTCATCTGCAGTGTGAACCTTCAGCAAGTACAGCTTCCAACTGAGCAACTCTGCCCCACCCCTGTGGTATCTGAGGAGCAAGAAGATCAAATATGAATGTCATGTCCATGCTGCCTTCTGCTTCATGAGTGATACATTCCTTTCGCACTGATCCAGGGATCTTGTGTCTTCTGTCATCATTTATGTAATGGTGATCTCTAACCTTTTAACTTGCAAGTAGAGTAAGTTTCAGATCTTTCACAAGTTTTAACTAATAAATAAACATAAATATATTTGCTAAAGCAAATGTGTTGTATATATTATGCATATAAATAAATAGATATACTTAATGCAGATAAGAACATCATGTTATTCATTAGTTGTGGCATGAAGCTGGTAATGCTAGCAGTTTTTTCAAAAGCACACCCCAATAGTATGAAATTCCAAAACACAAATCATGTTATATATATATATATATGTGTGTGTGTACATATATGTGTGTGTGTGTGTGTGTGTATGTATTTATATATATACATAAAGGGTCTTCATGTTCTTTGAAGCTTAGGTAAGATTCTGCAAATATTCATTAATGTATTTATTTTTTAAAGAGATTTGATTTTCAGATATAACTATATGTGAGATATTTGGATATGTAATTTTGAGATCACCATAGCAGAAAATGAAGATAACCAATGTAATTTAATCTGATCCTTTTAAACTTCAATATCTCTAAAACTCCTACTGTACTTTAACTTATTCACAAGTTTCTTTTGCAGAGGAAGGATACCATTGCAGTTTAGTTCTGTTAGAATATTTTACTTAGATTTAAATGGGTACATATTTATACGTGACTGATCTGCTTTTCTTTCCCTTTCGTGTTTGGGAAAAGATTATCCTGATACATTGTACTATGTGCAGGACCTGTGTCTTAATAAAATCTGCCTTTAGAAGGTGAATTTTAATCTAGTCTGAAGAGAGTAAAATTAAATTAGTTAGATGTAGGATTTGAAAACTATTATAAGTAGTTTTATTTTACTTTTTTGGCAGATTAATAGATCTATTTTATTCTATTCTTTAGTTTCTAAATATTTGCATTTATCTCTAATATTTGTTACATTGTCTCTCAGCATCTAGCTGGGAAGTTAGCATTTGAACTTAACTTACATTGCAAATTAGCACATGCTCTCATTATTTCATATTGTGTTTTACAAATAAACTAACTTTTAGCACATCTGATGTAAATCAATGCTTCATAATATCTAACATTTCCCAGTAAATCTTAAGCTGCAATAACTCCTGAAATAAGTGCTTTTGTGGGATTCTTGCATTTGGCACATAGCTTTAAATTTGTTCATTATTTACTGTAGAGAAATATTTGGCCCTTAACCTTAATTTATTAAAAGTTAGCACAGCAAAAAACAATAGCATTATATAGCCACCATTATGCATATACCAGAGTAGCAGTTGCAAAAAATATTCTTTTTTATCTAAATTCCTGATTGTATGGTGACTCTCAGCCACAAATGAGAAACCTTGAATACAGACAAAAGTCCTGTCTCAGGGTCCAAAACTTTCTTTTTTTGTGCCTCAAGATTCTTCATGGTTAAAAGTAGTGAGTCAATTCTCCCTGCTGATCAAGAGCAGTAGAAAGTAAAGCAGACCATTATGAATTCAGAAATATCGAAACTACTGCTATGATGATCCACGAACACAGAATTCACTTCATTCATCAGTATAATCGCTTATGGGTGTCATTCTAAGCACTGAAAAATACCAATTATCATAATATTTCCCAAAGAATCCATATTCTACTTATTCCTTGTTGTAAATTCCAGAAGACATATGGCATAATGTTTTATAGAATTGTAATATGACTTAAGGTGCTATAATTTCTATATATGCTTATTCCC
>NW_007248182.1:0-859 GCF_000164805.1 Carlito syrichta
CCTCATTTCACTTATAGAGAGAACTTACCACAATTATAATTTTATATTTCTTTTTATGACTATTTGTTTACAACCTTTGACCTTCTAAATTGAGTAGACTGCATTTGGTTGTGAAGACAACCAAAAAGAAACAAATTGGAAGGCTAAATCTTTTGAAGTTCATTGAGACTTATTTTATGACCCAACACATGTTCAACCTTTGTAAACACTCCATTTGAACTTAGAAAGAAAGTGTTTTCCACGGCTGTTAAGGGGCAGTACACTTATTTAGATTACATTGACTAATAGTATTTTTCAATTTTTTAATATTTTTACTGATTTTTTAATCTGCTTGTCTATATCAATTATTAAGAAAGTATCACTGTGTATTTGCATATTTCTCCCTTGAATTTTTTTTTGAGTTGGAGTCTCACTCTGTCACCCAGACTGGAGTGCAGTGGCGCTCCTGGCCACCACAGCCTCAACCTGCTGGGGTTCAGTGATCCTTCCACCTCAGTCTTCCGAGTAGCCGGAATTACAGGCATGCCCTACCACGTCCGGCTAAGTTTTTTATTTTATTGTAGAGATGAGGTCTCACCTGTCCAGGTGGGTATCAAACCCGCGGGCTCAGGCAATCAACTCACCTCAGCCTCCAAAAGGCGTGAGATTGAAGGCTGAGCCACTAACTGGTTCTCCCTTGAATTTTATAATTTTTTTCTTTAATGTATTTTGAATCTAGGTTATTGGTGTGCAAATATTTATGACTTTTATGTCTTGCTGGTGAATCAACCCTTTTGCAATTATGAAAGATATATATTGATTTTCATAACATTATGTTGAAGTCTGTGATGGTACATGCTAATGCAGTCACACCAGCTTC
>NW_007248182.1:2263-5585 GCF_000164805.1 Carlito syrichta
CCAGCTGACTTAACTCTTTAGCTTACAAGCTAGCTAGCTGACAAAATCAGCTGATTTAACTCATTAACTAACTAGCTAGTCAGCTGACTCAACCAACTGACGTATCCCATTAGCTAAATAGCTAACTAGCTAGGTGACTCAAGCAGCTGACTTAACTCGTTGGCTAGCTAGCCAGCTGACTCAACCAGCTAACTTAACTCGTTAGCTATCTAGCTAGCCAGCTGATTTTACCAGCTGAATTAACTAGTTAGCCAACTAGCTAGCCAGCTGACTTAATTAGCTGACTTTACTAGATAGCCAAATAGTTAGCTAGGTGAATTAACCAGCTGACTTAGCTAGTTTGCCAACTAGGTAACTAGCTGAATTAACCAGCTGATGTAGCTAGTTAGCTAACTAGCTAGCTAGCTGACTTAACCAGCTGACTTAGCTTGCTGAACTTACTAGTTAGATAGATGACTTAGCTAGCTGAATTAACTAGTTAGCTAGCTGACTTAACTAGCTGACTTGTCTGGCTGACTTAACTAGTTAGCTAGCTGACTTATCCAGCTGACATAACTAGTTAGCTAACTAGTTATCTAGCTGACATAGCTAGCTGATGAACTCGTTCGCTAACTAGTTATTTGACTGAGTTAGCTAGCTGTCTTAACTCATTAGCTAACTAGCTAGCTAGCTGACTTAACCAGCTGACTTAACTCATTAGCTATATGGCTAGCTAGTTGACTTAAGCAGTTGACTTAACTCATTAGCTAACTAGCTAGCTAACTGAGTTAACCAGCTGACTTTACTCGTTAGCTAACTAGCTAGCTAGCTGAGTTAAACCAGCTGATTTAACTCGTTAGCTAACTAGCTAGCTAGCTGACATAACCAGCTGATTTAACTCATTAGCTAACTAGCTATCTAGTTGACTTAACCAGCTGACTTAACTCATTAGCTAACTACCTAGCCAGCTGCCTTAAACAGCTAACTTAGCTAGTTAGCTAACTAACTAGCTAACTGACTTAACCAGCTGACTTAGATAGCTGATCTAACTAGTTAGCTAGCTGACTTAGCTACCTGACTTAACTAGTTTGCTAGCTGACATAAGTAGTTGACTTAACTAGCTGACTTAACTAGTTATCCAACTGACTTAACTAACTGACTTAACTCCTTAGCTGACGACCTAGACAACTGACTTCGCCATCTGACTTACCTTATTAGCTGTCGAGCTCGCCAGCTGACTTTGCCAGCTGACTTAACTGGTTAGCTGAGGAGACAGCCAGCTGACTCAAGCAGCTGACTTAACTCATTAGCTCACTAGCCAGCCAGTTGACTCATACAGCTGACAACTCATTAGCTCACTAGTCAGCCGACTCAACCTGCAGACTTAACTCGTTAGCTGACGAGCTAGCCAGCTGACTTCACCAGCTGACTTAACTTATTAGCTGATGAGCTAGCCAGCTGACTTTGCCATCTGACTTAACTTGTTAGCTGACGAGCTAGCCAACTCAATTCACCAGCCGATTTAACTTGTTAACCTACAAGCTAGCCAGCTGACTTCACCAGCTGACTTAACTCATTACCTGACGAGCCAGCCAACTGACTCCTCCAGCCGACTTAACTAGTTAGCTGAAGAGCCGCCAGCTGACTCCACCAGCCAACTTCACTCGTAAGCTGACAAACCAGCCAACTGACTCCGCAGCCAGCTTCACTCGTTAGCTGACGAGCCAGCCAGCTGACTCTGCCAGCCGACTTAACTCGTTAGCTGACCAGCCAGCCAACTGACTCCACCAGCCGATTTAACACGTTAGCTGATGAGCCAGTCAACTGACTCCGCCAGCTGACTTAACTTGTTAGCTAACGAGTCAGCCAGCTGACCCCGCCAGCCGACTTAATTCGTTAGCTGATGAGCCAGCCAGCTTACTCTGCCAGTCGACCTAACTCATTAGCTGATGAGCCAGCCAGCTGACTCCACCAGCTGACTTAACTCATTAGCTCACTACCCAGCCAGCTCACTCCACCAGCCGACTTAACTCGTTAGCTCACTAGCCAGTCAGTTGACTCCACCAACTGACTTAACTCGTTAGCTCTCTAGTCAGCCAGCTGACTCATCCAGCTGACTTAACTCGTTAGCTCACTAGCCAACCAGCTGACTCAAATAGCTGACTTAACTCATTAGCTGACTAGCCAGTCAGCTGACTCAACCAGCTGACTTAACTTATTGGCCGACTTGTTAGCCAACTGATTAAACAGCTGACTTAGCAAGTTAGCTGACTAGCTAGCTAGCTGACTTAACCAGCTGACTTAGCTAGTTAGCAGACTAGGTAGCTAGCTGACTTAACCAGCTGTCTTAGCTAGCTGACCTTACTAGTTAGCTAGCTGACTTAGCTTGCTGAATTAACTAGTTAACTAGCTGTTTTAACTAGCTGACTTAGCTAGCTGACTTAACTAATTAGCTAGCTGACTTAGCTGGCTGACTTAACTCGTTAGCTAACTAGTTATCTAACTGACTTAGCTAGCTGATTAACTTGTTAGCTAACTGTTAGATAGCTGATTTAGCTAGCTGTCTTAACTCATTAAAGAACTAGCTAGCTAGCTGACTTAACCAGCTGACTTAACTCATTAGCTAACTAGCTAGTTAGCTGTCTTAGCCACCTGACTTAATTCGTTAGCTAACTAGCAATCTAGCTGATTTAACCAGCTGACATAACTCGGTAGATAACTAGTTAGCTAGTTGACTTAACCAGCTGACTTAACTCATTACCTAACTAGTTAACTAGCTGACTTAACCAGCTGACTTACCTCATTAGCTAACTAGCTAGCTACCTGACTTAACCAGCTGGCGAACTCATTAACTAAATACCTAGCTGGCTGAATTAACCAGCTGACTTAACTCATTAGCTACCTAGCTAGCTATCTGACTTAACCAGCTGATTTAACTCGTTGGCTAACTACCTAGCTAGCTGACTTAACCAGCTTACTTAAGTCTTTAGCTAACTAGCTAGCTAGCTGACTTAACCAGCTGATTTAACTCGTTAGCTAACTAGCTTGCTAACTGGCTTAACCAGATGACTTAACTCGTTAGTTAACTAACTAACTAAATGAGTTAATCAGCTGACTTAACTCGTTAGCTAACTAGCTAGCTAGCTGGCCTAAACAGTTGACTTAAATTGTTAGCTAACTGATTAGCTAGCTGACTTAAACAGCTGACTTAACTAGTTAGCCAATTAGCAAGCTAGCTGACTTAAACACCTGACTTAGCAAGTTAGATAACTAGCTTGCTAGGTGACTTAACCAGCTGATTCAGCTAGTTAGCTAACAAGATAGGTAGATGACTTAACCAGCT
>NW_007248182.1:5924-7413 GCF_000164805.1 Carlito syrichta
GGCATTTTAGGACTATCTTAATGATGCATCTCCAGATCATAAAAATATGTACAGAAAATTAAAATAACTGAGTAAACATAAGACATTGTTCATGTTTCTTTCTGAGGCACTCAATTTTTTTGGTGTGTCACACTCAGCACACCCAGGCAAGTCACCTTTCTGTAATTGGTGCTTCTTCCTGATTTTACTCTGGGCAGCAAAATCCAAGTTTTAGTTGGGGTCAGTGTCTCAGCCTGTAATCCCACACATTTGGCTGAGGTGAGTGGATTGCCTGAGTCCACGAGTTTGTGACCAGCCTGGGCAACTTGGCGAGAAATCATCTCCACAATAAATCAAAAATTAGCTTGGAGTGGTAGTGTGCATCTGTAGTTCCAGCTACTTGGAAGACTGAGGCGGAAGGATCCCCGAAGCCCAGCAGGTCAAGGATGCGGTGGCTGGGAGCAGCCACTGTACTCCAGTCTGGGTGACACTGTGAGAGTACAACTCAAAAAAATAAAATAAAATCCATGTTTTAATAACAGGAAGCATCCTCCAGAGAATTTATATTGTAATAATACTCACAGGCACTCTATTATTTTCCATTTTCATTTTAGATTCCGGAGGTACATGGGCATGTTTGTTACGTAGACATATCATAGAGTGGTGGGGGTTGGGTCTCAGGTGGCCCATTCCCTAGAAAATGAACATTGTACCCAATAAGTAATTTCTGATCCCCAATCCCTTTCCCCACCTCAAAATTTAAAATGTGAAAGTCAAACATTTTATTCAGCAGTGACCCTCTTTTGAAAATTTCTACAGTACTACTGACTCTGGGATCACATAGCTCTTGTCTTTCCAGCTCCCTTAGGTGTAATATTTGACTATTTACTTGATATCTTTCTATTTTCTTGATAGGTGCCTACAATGCTATAGCATTCCCTCTCAGCACTGATTTCATTATATTCTAGAGGTTTGGGTATGCTGTATCTTCATTTTTATTTGTTTCTCGGAATCATTGTATTTCAGACTTAATTCTGGGTTAATCCAGAAGACATTCTAAAGAATATTGTTTAACTTCCATGTAAGCCAGGTTCGGTGGCTCAGCCTGTAATGCTGTGCCTTTGGGAGGCTGAGGTGAGTGGATTGCCTGAGCCTGCGGGTTCGAGACTCACTTGGGCAACTTGGCGAGACATCATCTCTACAATAAATCAAAAATCAGCTGGGCATGGTAGAGCACGCCTGTAATTCTGGCTACACGGAAGGCTGAGGTGAAAAAATCACCGGAGCCCAGTGGGTCGAGGCTGTGGTGGCCGGGAGTGACCACTGCACTCCAATCTGGGTGACAGAGTGAAACTCCAACTCAAAAAAAGAACAACTTCCATGCATTTGTGTATTTGGGAGGTTCCTGTTGATAATGATATTTATGTGTATTCTGCTGTGGTCTCAGAATATGCTTGGTATGATTTCAGACTTTTGAAATTTGTTCACACTTGATTTGTTTCCAAGTATG
>NW_007248183.1:0-1469 GCF_000164805.1 Carlito syrichta
TCGCACAATGAGCTTAAGCTTTTTTGGGATTGAGAACCCGAGTAACAAAGATTCCTTATTCTTACTTAGCAATACGCAGTGGACTTTCCTTTATGTGAGGACTCCACTTACCCAGATTCCTACTTCAAAAACCTGATTCGTGGTTACGTCTTAGGATGACGGCTTGTAGTTTTTGGGATTGAGGACACATATAAGGAAGATTCCTTATACCTCCTTAGCAATATGACGTGTAGTTTCCTGTATATAATGAGCTTCATTACCCAGCTTCCTGTTTCACACTGCAGGATGTCGAGACAGTTCCTGGTGACCGAGAATTTCAGTTTTTTGGATATCAAGAGAAAGCCGTCCATAATGTTCTTTGTGAACTGGAATCCAATATTCCTGGTTCCCCTTCACAAGATCTCCCCAAATTTGGAATATTCCCAACCTAAAACCCAATTGCTACCTGCCCACCCAAAAGAATTTTCTGTAGTCTGAGGTCACCTGAATCGAGGAATTTTGTACCAATATTCCTTTTGATTCTGGGGAATATGATTATGGTCGTAGATGGCCCCAGGAAACAAAAGGATTTCTAGGGCCAAATCCTTGATTACATCTAACAAGAGGACTAGAAATATCCGGAGGATCTGTAAGGACAGATTTACCGTATCCACGGAGCAAGTAGCCCTGAAAATGTAGATACCCAGAAGACCAGATTGCTGATTAAACCTTATCAAGAGGCCCTGAAGATTCCGGAAAATGAGAATTCCTAGAACCTGAATTGCTTTTTATTCTTAGTAAGATGCCCGGATTTTTCCTGTCGTTTTCGATTCCAAATTCAGTATATCAAAAGACAGATGCCCAGAATTTTCCTAGTTTCGTGGATTCCATGATTCCTGGTTGCCATTAAAAGTACTGAGTAATCATTTGGCAAGTGCAAAACACTTGTCCCTTCTCAAAATAAAATGAGACATAGAAGGGGAAGGATTACACGGTTCACCTTAACACCAGAGTTACATCCAAATATGGCAAGAAGATTCTTTTTGTCCTGGAATCTGGCGTTAGATGTTCTGAGGAACCTAAAGGACTTGGAGGGCCCAATGCCATTTATAACTTTTAAGAGGACCAGAATGTTGCTGAAGTCCTGAAATGACCGATTCATAATATCCGAATGCTAAATTGCTCTGAAACATTTGGGGAGCTCGAAGATCTGTTTCTTGTTTGTCCCATTGCACACAAGCTGAGAATTTTCTGGATTGAGGGCGCGAACAACAATGATTCTTTATTCGTACTTAGTTGGAGGTCATATAGTGTACTGTATGTGATGACTCTCTTTTCCTTGATTCCTGTTTCGAAACCCTGATTCTTGTTTATAGCTTAGTAAGAAGTCATGTAAAATTTTTGATAGAGGAATCGTGGAAAATAGATTTCTTCTCTTTAATTAGCAAGAGGCCATGTAGTTTCTGTATATGAGGATTCCTAATACCCAC
>NW_007248183.1:2217-3996 GCF_000164805.1 Carlito syrichta
AATGGTGTTTATCTCTTAGCAAGATGGTCTGTAGGTTTTTGGGATGGAGGCCTCCTGTAACCAAGATTCCTTATTCTTCCGTAGCAACAGGTCGTGTAGTATTCTGTATATGAAGACTCCCATTACTGAAATTCCTGTTTCATTCTCAGCAAGACGCCAAGATATTTCATGGTGACTTAGAATTCCAGTTGCTTGGATATCATGAGAAAGACTCCCATAAATTTCTTGAGGAATTGGAACCCAAGATTTCTGGTCCCTTTTCAAAAGACACACTAAAATGTGGCGACATAGAAGCCCAGATTTCTGATTAAACCTTATCAAGAGACTTTGTAGATTTAGGTGATTGAGAACTTCAAGACCAGAATCCCTTTCCGTTCTCAGCAAGATGCCCTGAATTTCCCTCTCCATGGGGATTCCAAAATTCTGTGTACAAAATTCAGATGCCTAGATGTTCCTAGGGACTTGGAATCCATGCATCCTGTTTGCATTTTATTAATTCGTACTAAATATTTGGCAAGTGCGAAACCCTCGGCCCCTCTACAAATAAAGTAGAAATGGAAATGTAAGGATTACCAAGTTCATCTTAAGACCACAGTTACATCCAAATTCGGCAATATGATTTTTTTTTTCGGGAATTTGGCCTTAATTGCCCGAGGAACTTAAGGGATATGTACTACAAGATACCCGATTACAACTCTCAAGAGGACTAAAATTTTGATGAAGTCCTAAAATGACTGATTCATGATACCCACAAGCCAAATATCTCTGAAACATGAGAGGAACTCTACGCCTTCATTCTTGTTTATACCGCAGCACGACACACTGAGAATTTTTCGGATTCTGGACTTGGGTATCACAGATTCCTTTTTCTTCTTTACCGAGGGGCCGTGTAATGTCCTGTATATGAGGACTCCCTTTCCCCAGAATACTGTTTGAAACTGTTTGGAAACCCTGATTCTTGTTTTGCCATTAGCAACTTGTCATGTAGATATTGTGACGTAGGAACCATGTAAAAGAGGTTTCTTCATTCTTCTTAGCTAGAGATCATGTAGATTGTGCATATGAGGACTTCTATTACCTATGTTCCAGCTTCTAAACCCTGACTCTTGTTTAGCCCATAAGTGTTGGCCTGTTTATTTTAAGGACAGAGAACTGCTATAACCCCGATTATTGTTCTTCCTTGGCAAGGGGCTGTGTATTTTTCTGTATATTAAGACTCTCAATAGATACATCCTGCTTCGAAACTCTGATTCTTTTTAGATCTTTCCAAGATGGTCTGTGGAATTTTGGGATTGAGGACTCGTGTAACCCAGATTCCTTGTTCTTTCTTAGCAAAAGGTCATGTAGTTGCTTTTAAATAAAGACTCCATTATCCAGATTCATGCTCGAAAACACCATGGTTCATGTTTAGCTCATAGCTAGATGATCTTAAGCTTTTTTGGGATTGAAGTGCCGAGAAACGCAAATTCCTTATTCTTACTCAGCAATAGGCAGTGAAGTTTCCTTTATGTGAGGACTCCTATTACCCAGATCCCTACTTCAAAAACTTGATTTGTGGTTTCGTCTTAGGAAGGTGGTCAGTAGTTTCGGGATTGAGGGCTTATATAAGGAAGATACCTTATACTTCCTTAGCAATATGACGTGTAGTTTCCTGTATATGACGACCTCCATTACCCAGCTTCCTTCTTCACTCTGCGGGATGCCGAGACAGTTCCTGGTGACCGAGAATTCCAGTTTTTTGGATATCAAGAGAAAGACGTCCATAATATTCTTTTGGGA
>NW_007248183.1:4143-6493 GCF_000164805.1 Carlito syrichta
GAATCCAAAAATGCAGATGCCCACATGTTTCCTAAGGACGTGGAATCCATGGATCCTGGTTACATTTTTATAATTCGTCCTAAATATTTTCAACTGCTAAACCCTCGGCGCCTCTACAAATAAAGTAAAAACGGAAAGTTAAGGATTACCAAGTTCATCTTAAGACCAATGTTACATCCAAATACGGCAATATGGTAATTTTTTTCCGGAAATCTGTCCTTAATTGTCCTGAGGAACTTAAGGGATTTTTACTAAAAGATACCCGATTACAACTCTCTGGAGGACCAGAATGTTGCTAGAGTCTGAAATGACTGATTCATAATACCCACTAGCCAAATATCTCTGAAACATGAGACGAGCTCAAAGTCTTGATTCTTGTTTATACCGCAGCAAGACACCTTGAGAATTTATCGGATTGTGGACTAGTGTATCACAGATTCCTTATTCTTCTTTACCGAGGGGCCGTGTAATGTCCTGTGTATAAGGACTCCCTTTCCCCAGAATCTTGTTTGGAAACCCTGATTCTTGTTTTGCCATTAGCAACTTGTCATGTAGATATTGTGACGGAGGAACCGTTTAAAAGAGGTTTCTTATTTCTCATTACCTAGAGATCATGTAGATTCTGCAAAAGAGGACTGCTATTACCTATGTTCCAGGTTCTAAACCCTGATTCTTGTTTAGCCAAGGGCAGATGGCCTGTTGATTTTAAGGATGAGGACTGCTATAACCCGGATTCTTTTTCACCCTTGGAAAGGGGTTGTGTATTTTCCTGTATATTAGAACTCTCATTTGTTACATCCTGCTTTGAAACTCTGATTATTTTCAGAACTTTCCAAGATACTCTGTAGATTTTTGGTATTGAGAACGCGTGTAACCCAGATGCCTTATTCTGTCTCAGCAAAAGGTCTTGTAGTTGCCTGTAAATAAGGATTCCAGTTTCCAGTTTCATGCTTGAAAACACCATGATTCCTGTTTAGCCCATAGCAAGATGACCTTAAGCTTTTTTGGGATTGACGACCTGAGTAACGCAGATTCTTTATTCTTACTTAGCAATAGGCAGTGAAATTTCCTTTATGTGAGGCCTCCCATTATCCAGATTCCTACTTCAAAAACCTGATTCGTGGTTACATCTTAGGAAGACGACCTGTAGTTTTTGAGATTGAGGACTAATATAGGGAAGATTCCTTATACTTCCTTACCAATATGACGTGTAGTTTCCTGTATATGATGACCTCCATTACCCAGCTACTTGCTTCACTCTGCGTGTTGCCGAGACTGTTCCAGAATTCCAATTTTTGGATATCAAGAGAAAGATGTCCATAATGTTCTTTGGGACCTGGAATCCAAGATTCCAGGATTCCTGGTTCCCCTTCACAAGACCTCCCAAAAATGTGGAATATTCCAAACCCAAATCCCTAATTCCTACCTGCCCACCCACAAGAATTTTCTGTACTTTGAGGTCACCTGAATCGAGGAATTTTGTACCAATATACCTTTTGATTCTGGGGAATATAATTATGGTCGTAGATGGTCCCAGGAAACAAAAGGATTCCTAGGGCCAAATCCATGATTACAAGTAACAAGAGGACCAGAAAGATCTTGAGAATCTGTAATGACATATTTAGCATATCCATGGAGCACGTAGCTCTGAAAATGTAGGTACACAGAAGCCCAGATTGTTGATTAAACCTTATCAAGCGGCCTTGTAGAATCTGGAAAATGAGAACCCCTAGAACCGGATTTCTTTTTAATTCTCAGTAAGATACGCTGATTTTTCCTGTCTATTTGGATTACAAATTCAGTATATCAAAAGACACATGCCCAGAACTTTCTTACGTTCGTGGATTTCATGATTCCTGGTTACCATTAAAAGTATGTAGTAAACATTTGGCAAGTGCAAAACCCTTGTCCCTTCTCAAAATCACAAGAGACCCGGAAGGAGAAGGTTTACAGGGTTGACCTTAAGAACAGAGTTACATTCAAATATGGCAAGAAGATTATTTTTGTCCTGGAATCTTGCCTTAGTTGTTCTGAGGAACTGAACAGACTTGGAGTGCCCAATACCATTTACAAATTTTAAGAGGACCAGAATGTTGCTGGAGTCTTGAAATGACCGATTCATAATATCCGAATGCTAAATTGCTCTGAAACATATGGGGAGATTGAAGATCTGTTTCTTGTTTGTCCCTTAGCAGACAACCGGGGAATTTTTTGGATTGAGGGCGCGTACAACATTGATTCTTTATTCGTACTTAGTTGGAGGCCATGTAATTTCCTGTAGGTGAGGACTCTCTTTCCCTTGATTCCTGTTTCAAAACCCGGATTCATGTTTAGCCCTTAGTAAGAAGTC
>NW_007248184.1:0-5752 GCF_000164805.1 Carlito syrichta
AGTAAGCTCTACTGACATAACTAGCTGACTTAACTAACTAGTTATCTAGCTAGCCAGTGGATTTATCGAGCTGAAATAACTAGTTAGCCCAGCTGTCTAGTCATATGAATCAACTCGCTTTTTAACTAGCTAGCGAGCTGGCTAGCCAACTGACATAAGGAGGGGACTTAACAAGCTAACAACTGGTAAGTCAGCTGATATAACTAGTTAATTAACGAGCTAGGCCACCTACCTTGTCAGACTGCTAACCAACCTGCTTAACTTGTCAGCAACCTAGCTAACCAGCCAGCTATCCACTATCTTAACTAGCTGACTTCACTAGATAGACATCTAGCTAGCCAGCTGGCATAACTAGGTAGATATCTAGCTAGCCAGCCGGCAGGCTAGCTCACTTAACTCGTTGACTTAACTAACTACTGAGCTGTCTAGCCAGCAGACTAAATTAGCTAGCTACCTACCTAGTCAGGTGACTAGCCAGCTGACTTAACTAGCTGACTTAACCAGCTAGCCAGCAGGCTAACCTGCTGACGTAACTAGCTAGCTACCTAGCTACCCAGATGGCTAGCCACTTGAATTAACTAACTGACTTAACCAGTTATCCTGCTGATTAGTCAGGTGACTCAACTATGTGACTTACCACGTTAGTCAGCTGGCAAGCCAGCTGACTTAACAAGCTGACATCAGTAGATAGCTAGCTGGTTAGCCAGCTGACTTAATTAGCTAGCTACCCATGTATCCCACTGGCTTGCCAGCTGACTTAACTATCTAGCTACCTAGCTATCAAGCTGACTAGTGAGCTGATTTAACTAGGTGCCTTAACTAGCTAACCAGCTGTCTAGCCAGCTGACTAAATTAGTTGACTACACAGCTAGGCAGCTGGCTAGCAAGCTGACTTAACTAGCCCATGTAGCTAGCTAGCCAGCTTACTTAACTAGATGACTAAACTAGCTAGCCTCCTAGATAGCGAGCTGACTTTACTGCCTGAAATAAATAGCTAGCTACCTACCTAGCTATCTAGCTAGTTAGCCGACTTAACTAGCTAGCTAGTTGACATAACAAGCTGACTTAACTAGCAACCTTGGTAACCAGCTGACTTAACTAGCTGAAATAACTAGCTACCCAGCTGTCTAGCCATCTGAGTTAAGTAGCTTTTTAACTAGCTAGCGATCTGGCCATCCAACTGACTTAACTAGGTAACGTAACTAGGTAGCCAGATGGCTAGCCAGCTGATGTAACTAGATAGCTACCATGATAGGCATTTGGCTAGTCAGCTGACTTAACAAACTGACTTAACTAGCTAGCCAGCTGATTTAACTACCTGACTTAACTATATAGTTACCTCACTTGCCATCTGATATAACTAGCTGACTCAACGAGCTAGCAACCTAGCTAACCAGTGGGCTGGCCAGCTGAAATAACTTGCTGATTTAACCAGCTATCCAGCTGGCTAGCCAGTTGGATTAACTAACGGACTTAACTAGCTAGCCAGCTGGCTGGCCAACTGAATTATCTAGCTGATTTCACCAGCTAGCCAGCTGGCTATCCAACTGATTAAACATGCTAGCTACCTAGCTAGCCAGCTGGGAAGTCAGCTGAATTAATTACCTGACATAAGCAACAAGACAGCTGGCTAGCCAACTGACTTAACTAGCTTTCTACCTAGCTACCAGCTGTCTAGCCAGCTGACTTAACTAGTTGATTTTACCAGCTAACCAGCTGGGTAGCCAGCTGATTCAACTAGAGGACATAACTTGTTAGGCAGTTGGCTAGACAACAAACGTTAACTAGCTCTCTACCTTGCTAGCTAGCTGGCTAGCCAGCTGACTTAACTTGGTGACGTAATTAGCTGGAGTGCTGGCTAGCCAACTGACATAACTAGGTCACTACCTAGCTAGCCAGCATCAAATCAGCTGACAACTAGCTGACTTAAACAGCTGGCCTGCTTGCTAGTCAGCTGAATTAACCAGGTTGAGATATATGTGACAGCTGGCTAGCAAGCTCACTTAACAAGTCGACTTAACTAAGTAGCCAGCTGGCTAGCCAGCTGACATAAGTAGCCAGCAACCTAGCTAGCCAACTGACTTATCTAGGTGACTTAACTAGATAGCCACTGGGATAGACAGTTGACTTACCTATCTAGCTGCCTAACTAGCCAAATGTCAGGCCAGCTGATGTAACTAGGTGACTTAACTAGCTAGCCAGCTAGCTAGTTGACTGACCTAAATGCCAAGATACCTAACTAACCAGCTGGATAGCCATCTGATATAACTAGCTAGCTACCTTCATAGCCTGCTGGCTTGCCAACTGACAACTATTAGCTACCTAGCTAACAAGCTGGTTATTGAGCTGACTTAACTAGGTTATTTAACTGACCAGTTAACTGGATAGACAGCTGACTTAACTATCTAGCTACCCAGCTAGGCAGCTGGCTGGTCTGCTCACTTAATTCGCTGACTTAACTAGCTAGCAAGCTGACTTAACTAACTGACTTAACCAGCTAGTTACCAAGGTAGTCAGCTGGTTTAATTAGCTAGCTTAAATAGCTCGCTACCTAACTAGATATATTGGTAGCCACCTGACTTAACTAGCTGACATAACTAGTTAACTAGCTGACATAACTAGCTGTCTTATGTAACTCCTGTCCTAGCTAGACAGCTGAATTAACTAGATGAATTAAATAGCTAGCTACCTAGTTGGCTAGCTAACATATAGTTAGCCAACTAGCGAGGTACCTAGCAAGCCAGCTGACTTAAATAGTTATCTAGCAAGTTAGCTACCTAGCTAAAATGCTGAATCAAATAGTTAGCGGCCTAGCTATCTCGCTGACTTAACCAGCTAGCTAACTAGTAAGCTTATTCCTATCTAACATGTTAGCTAGCTGACTTAATCATCTGACTTAGCTCATTAACTAAGGAGCTATGTAGCTGACTCAACCAGCTGACTTAACTCATTAGCTAACTAGTTGGCTTGCATACTCAACCAGCTGACACAACCCATTTGCTAACTACATAGCTAGCTGACTCAACCAGCTTACTTAACCCATTAGTTAACTAGCTAACTACCTCACACAACCTGCTGAATTAACCCATTAGCTAACTAGCTAGCAAACTGTCTTAACCATCTGACTAAATTAGAAAGCTGACTTAACTAGCTGACTTTGCTATCTGACTTAACTACGTAGCTAGCTGACATAACAAGCCTACTTAACAAGTTAGCTAGCTGACTTAACTACCTGAATTAAATAGTTAGCTAACTATTTAACTAGCTGAATAACTAGCTGCTTTAATAATTATCTAACTAGTTAGGTAGCAGACTTAATTAGGTGATTTAAATAGTTAGATAACTAGCGAGATAGCTGACTTAGTTAGCTTACTTAGCTAGCTAGCTGATTAGATAGCGGAATTAGCAAGCTGACTTAACTAGTTGGCTAATGAGATAGCTAGCTGACTTAACGAGATGGTTAGCGAGTTAGCTAACTGTTTTAAGTAGTTAGTAATCGAGTTAACTACCTAACTTAACTAGTTGGTTATCGAGTTAGCTAGGTGACTTAACTTGTGGTCTGACAAGTCGGCCGACTACTTAGATTGTTTAACACGTTGGATGCCTACTCGGCCGACATGTTAGCTGGCTTAACAAGTTGGTGACTACTCAGCCGACTAGTTACCTGGGTTAAAAAGATGACTGACAAGTTGGCCCACCAATTGGCAATGCTAACTAGCAGCCTGATTGTTTGCTGACCTAACTAGTCGACCTATTAGTTGACTGACAAGTAAGCTGACCTAAGTAGTCGGTCGACAAGTTAGGTGTGCTAACTTGCTGGCTGATAAGTTGGTTGACTAGTTGGACGATGGTTTAGCTCACTTTACTAGCTCGACGGCTATTTGGCAGACTGGTTACCTGACTTAACTTGTCGGCCTGCATGTGAATCAACAGGTGATCTGACAACTAGTCGGCTGGAGAGTGCGCCGATTGGTCAGCTGACTTAACTAGTCAGATGGGGAGTGAGCTGACTCATCAGCTGACTTTAGTGAGCTGGCAAGTGAGCCGACTGGTTAGAATACTTAACTATTCGGCCATTGAGTGACCAGACCGGTGAGCCGAATTAACTAGTTGGCTGTCGAGTGAGTCAATGGGGAAGATGTGTTAACTAGTCAGCCTGCGAGAGTGTCATTGGTGAGCTGACTTAACTAGTCGGCTAGTGAGCAAGCAGACTAGATGGCTATCCTGTTGGCCTGCGAGCAAGCTGATGTGTTAGCTGAACTTTTGCCTGGCGAGTGAGCCAACTAGCTTGCTGATTGGTTGGCAGGTGAACGAGCAGAGTAGTGAGCTGCCTTGATGGAAAGAGAATGTGGCCACTAGTTAGCTGACCAGCTTGCTGAGTTTCTAGCCCACTTGTTAGATAAGTAACTAGCTGGCCAGAGGCCAGCTCTCTTAACTAGCTGACTCAATTAGCTAGCCAGCGGGCTAGCCAGCAAACTTAGCTAGCTACCTACCTAGTCAGGGGGCTCGTCAGTTGACTTACCTAGCTGATGTAACAGGTTAGATAGCTGGCTAGTCAGCTGACTTAACTAGATGGCTACCAAGATTGAAAGATGGCTAGCCACTGAAATTAACAAGCTGACTTTACCAGCTATGCAGCTGGCTAGCCAGCTGACTCAACTAGGTGACTTAACGCATTTGCCAGCTGGCTAGCCAGCTGACTTAACTAGCTGACATCACTAGCTAGCCAGGTGGCTAGCTAGCTTATTTAAGTAGCTAGCTACCTACGTATCACGCTGGCTTGCCAGATGACTTAACTAGCTTAAGAAAGAAGTAGCCAGCTGGCTAACCAGCAGACTTATCTAGCTAGCTCTTCTGCTAGGCAGCTGGCTAGCCAGCTGACTTAACTAACCAGGTTGCTGACTTAATCAGCTGAGTTAACTAGGTAGCTACATACCTAGACAGCTGATATAACTAACTGATTTAACTAGCTAGCTAACTAAATAGCTATCACATAGCTAGTTGACATAGCTAGCTGTCTTAACTAGCTAGCTCACTGACATATCTAGCTGACTTAACTAACTAGCTTCCAAGATAACCAGGTGACTTAATTAGCTGAAATGTTTAGCAAGCCCGATGGCTGCCTATTTGACCTAACTAGCTTTTTAATTAGCTAGCCAGCTGGTTTGAAAACTGACATAACGTGCTGACTTAACTAGCTACCCAGCTGGTTAGCCAGCTGAATAAACTAGCTGACTTAACTAGCTGGTCACCTGGAGAGCCAGCTGACTTAATTGCCTAGCTACCAAGCTAGCCAGCAGCCTAGCCTGCTGATTTAACTTGTTGACTTAATGAAGTAGTCAACTGGTTAGTCACCAAAATTAACTAGCTGACTTAACTAGCTGTCCACCGGGAGAGCTACTTAGCTAGCCAGCAGCCTAGTCAGCTGACTTAACTAGCTGACATAATAAAGTAGTCAACTGGTTAGCCAACAAACTTAACTAGCTATCTACCTTGCTAGACAGCTGGATAGCCAGTTGACTTAACTAGCTGATATAACTAGATCACCTAATTGCTAGCCAGCTGAATTAACTTGCTAGCTACCAACCTATACCGCTGGCTTGCCCACTGAATTAACTACCTAGCTTCCTAGCTAACCAGCTGGCTAGCGAGCTGACTTAACTAGGTGACTTAACTAGCTAGCCTGCTGGCTACTCAACTGATTTAATTAGTTAACTACCAAGATAGGTAGCTAGCTAGCCAGCAGACTTAA
>NW_007248185.1:0-555 GCF_000164805.1 Carlito syrichta
CAGCTAGCCAGCTGGCTTAACTAGTAGCTATCTAGCTAGACAGTCAGCTAAAAAGCTCACAACTTGCTGAATTACCTATCTAGCCACCCCTATAGCCAGCTGACTTAAGGAGCTAGCTACCTATGTAGCCATGTGGCTAGCCAGCTGACTTAACTAGCTGATGTAACCAGCAAGCCAGCTGGCTAGCCAACTGACTTAACTGGCTAGCTAGCTAGCTAGAAGATGGTTATCCACTTTTATTAACTAGCAGACTTAACCAGCTAGCCAGCTAGCTAACCAGCTGACTCAACTAGGTGACTTAACTCTTTAGCCGGCTGGTTAACCAGGAGATTTAACTAGCTGACATCACTAACTAGCCAGGTAGCTAGCCACCTGACTTAAATAGTTAGTTAGAAACTGAATGCTTGCCAGCTGACTTAACTATCTAGCTACCTAGCTATCCAGCTAGCTAGTGAGCTGAATTAACTAGGTGACATAACTAGATAGCTAGCTGACTAGCCAGCAAATTTAACTAGTTAACTACCCAGCTAGGCAGCTGACTTTACTAGCTGACTT
>NW_007248185.1:1718-3272 GCF_000164805.1 Carlito syrichta
CGTCAGTGAGCTGACTTAACTAGGTGGCTTAACTAGCTAGCCAGCTGGCTAGCCAACTGACTTTATCAGCTAGCTAACTAGTTAGCTTACTCGTTATCTAACATGTTTACTAGCTTTCTTAATTATCTGACTTAACTCCTTAGCTCACAAGCTAGCTAGCTGACTCAACCAGCTTTCATAAATCATTAGCTAACTATATTCCTCTCTGACTCATCCAGCTGACTTAACTCGTTAGGTAACTAGCTAACTAGCCTACTCAACCATCTGACTCAACTCGTTTGCTAACTAGCTAGCTAGCTGACTCAACCTGCTGACTTAACCCTTCAGTTAACTAGTTAACTACCTGACTAAACCTGTTGACTTAACCCATTTGATAACTAGCTAGCTAGCTTTCTTAAAAACCTGATTAAATTAGAAAGCTGTTTTAACTAGAAGACATATCTAGCTGACTTAACTACTTAGGTAGCTGACTTAACTGGCTGACTTAACTAGTTAGCTAGCTGACTTAACTACCTGAATGAAATATGTAGCTAACTATTTAACTAGCTGAATAACTAGCTGACTTAACTAATTAGCAAACTAGTTATGTAGCAGATTTAAGTAGCTGACTTAAATAGCTAGCTAATTAGTGAGCTTGTGGACTTAGCTAGCTTACTTAGCGAGCCAGCTGTTTAGCTAGCAGACTTAGTTAGCTGACTTAACTAGTTGACTAATCAGACAGCTACTTATTTATCGAGTTGGTTAATGTTAGCTCACTGTTTTAACTAGTTGGTAGACGAGTATATTAGCTGACTTGTCTAGTTGGTTAACAAGTTAACTAGGTGAAATAACTTGTTGGCTGGCTAGTCGGCTAGCAAGTTAGCTGGTTCAACACTTTGGCTCACTACTCGGCCGATATGTTAGCTGGCTTAACATGTTGGCCAATTAGTCAGCCAACTAATTAGCTGGGTCAACTAGTTGACTGACGAGTTTGCCCACTAGTTATCTAGGTTAACTAGTTGTCTTGCTGTTTTGCTGAACTAACTAGTCATCCGACTAATTGGCTATCAAGTTAACTGTACTAACTAGTTGGCTGACTAGTTAGCTGAGCTAATATATCAGCTGACAAGGTGGCCGATTAGTCCGCTGATTGGTTAGCTGACTGAAGTAGTTGGCTGGCTAGTAGGCTGACCAGTTAGCTGACTTAACTAGTCGATCTTTGAGTAAGCCATGTGAGCTGAATTAACTAGACGGTTGGTGAGTGATCCGACTTGTCAACTGACTTAACTAGTTGGCCAGCAAGTGAGTTGACTTGTAAGCTGACTTAACTAGTCAGCCAGCGAGTGATCCTACTGGTCAGCTGACTTGATTAATCGGCCAGCATTGAACTCACTGGTCAGCTGAATTAAGTCAGCTGGTGTGTGAGTCAACAGCTCAGAAGACTTAACTAGTCCACCAGCTATTGAGCCAACTGGTGATCCAACTTAACTAGTCGGCTGGACAGTGAGCTGACAGGTGAGCTGCCTTAACTTATCAACTGGTGAGTGAGCCAACCCGTGATCTGACTTAACTAGT
>NW_007248185.1:3879-5096 GCF_000164805.1 Carlito syrichta
TAGCCAGCTGACTTAACTAGCTAGCTACCTGGTTGACTAGACAGCTAGCCAGCTGGCTTAACTAGCTACCTACCTGGCTGGCTAGTTGGATAGGCAGCCGGCTAGTTAGGTAGAGGGCTAACACCTGGCTACCAAGCAGGGATAAAAAGCGAGATGTCTGTCTGGAGAGTGGGACAGCCAGCCACCTTAACTATCCAGCCAGCCTGCTGTTCAGCCAGCTTTCCAGCCGACTTAATAAGCTGAACACCTAACTGACCAGTCTACAAAAAAGTCAGCATAACATGCCAGTCACCTAGCTAGGCAGCTGGCTAACCAGCTGACTTCATTAGCAGACTTAACTAGATAGCCATCCTGCTAGCCAGCTGCCTTAACAAGCTAGCCAGCTGGCTAGTGATCTCACTTAACTCGGTGACTTAACTATCTAGCCATCTGGCAAACAAGCTGACTTAATTAGGTAGCTACCTACCTAGCCAGGTGCCTATCCAGCTTACTTAAATAGCTGACGTAACCAGCTAGCCAGCTGGCTTGCAAGCTGACTTAATTAGTTTGCTACTGGTTGGCTAGACTGCTAGCCAGCTTGCTTAACTAGCTAACTACCTGGCTGACTAGCTAGCTAGGAAGTGGTCTGGCTAGGTAGCTGGCTGACCAGCTGGCTAGACAGCTGGCAAAATTAGCCAGCCGTCTCACTGGACAGTGGGATAGAAAGCCAGCTTAAATAGCCAGACACCTTGCTGGTCAGCTGGCTAGCCAGCCGGCTTAATTAGCTGGCCACCTACCTGACCAGCCAGATTACCAGCCGTCTTATCTTGCCAGCCACCTAGCTAGCAACCTGGCTAGCCAGCTGACTTAACTAGACAGCCATCCAGCTAGCCAGCTGGCTTAACTAGCTAGCCACCTAGCTAGTCAGCCGACTAGCCAGCTCACTTAACTCGCTGATTTTACTAGCTTGCCAGTCAGCTAGTCAGCTGACTTAATTACCTAGCTACCGAACTAGTCATGTGGCTAGCCAGCTGACTCAACTATCTGACATAACTAGTTAGCCAGCTGGCTAGCCAGCTGACTTAACTAGCTGACAACTCCAGCAATCCCTGTGGCTAACAAGGTGACTTTAACTAGCTAGCTAAGGACATATACCGCTTGCTTGCCTGATGAATTAACTACCTAAGTACCTAGCTAATCAGCTGGCTAGTGAGCTGACTTAACTAGGGACTTAAATA
>NW_007248186.1:0-629 GCF_000164805.1 Carlito syrichta
CATCCTTCCGCCTCTGCCTTCCAAGTAGCCGGAACTACAGGTGCGTGCTACCACGCCCGGCTGATTTTTTGATTTATTGTAGAGATGAGGTCTCGCTGCCCAGGTGGGTCTCGAACCCGTGGGCTCAGACAATCCACTCACCTCAGCCTCCCAAAGGCGCGGGATGACAGGCTGAGCCACCGAGCCTGGCTTGGGCCACATTCTTTAGGAACTGGTCTGACCTACAACTAAGAGTTTTTTATAGTACAGGTAAAGTTAGCACAGAATAAGAAGGTATTAGGATTTAAGTCAGTCATTAGGTGTGGGTATGCATAAGTTTTAGAAGTTATTGACTATTAGGATTTTATGATATTAAAACTGTTGTATTGCTTTTGAGGAACATAAACCAAGCATAAGGAACAGTGAAATAATTTTGGGATTGTCCTTCCTCATGCCTGGGGGGAAACGCCTGGTGGGCGGGGATGCCCCTGACCCACCTGGCTTTGTGTTCATGTAAACTCTTGTGATTTGATGAAGATTGTCCTTTCTCATCCTAAGGAAAATGCCTGGTGGGTGAGGATGCCCTCTACCCACCTGGCTTTGTGTTCATGTAAACTCTTGTGATTTGATTGGGGTTGCCCTTTCCTCAT
>NW_007248186.1:1542-35046 GCF_000164805.1 Carlito syrichta
GCCTGTAATCCTGCACCTTTGGGAGGCTGAGGTGAGTGGATTGCCTGAGCCCGCGGGTTCGAGACCCGCCTGGGCAGCGATACCTCATCTCTCCAATAAATCAAAAAATCAGCCGGCCGTGGTAGTGTGCGCCTGTAGTTCCAGGTACTTGGAAGGCGGAGGCGGAAGGATCGCCGGAGCCCAGCAGATCAAGGCTGCAATGGCCGGGAGAGGCCACCGCTCTCCAGTCTGGGCGACAGAGTGAGACTCCAACTCACACACAAAAAAAGAGAATAAACACACAATTTTTTATAAATAAATTCTGGTTGTTTTTTTTTTTGGATTTCCCACCCTTCCCCCCCACCGTATAGGGTATTACAAAGTCAAGGTCTGCCAAAACTGGTGATAGGAGCTAGGAATTCCAATGGCCTAGGACAAACAACAGTCTTTCTGTGCGCCATGCTGGAATGCACTCCCTAATGTGTTCCTCGTGTATTCCAGTATACCTGAGCCATAGAGAGCCTCCTGGCAGGCACCATGTCACATGAAGGAAGGTTTACACCATGGACATCTCAGAATAGCATCCCAGTGAATCCAGAGTCAGTTCTTACAAGTACCAAAAGCTTTTAGGAACACAGTGGACCTCAAAGTTCTCCTTGCTTTCCCTTGGTCCATCTCTGGTCTTCACCCTTTTCCTACTTCCCCAAGCAAGACTCTTCAACAGACGTCTCCCAAAAGAGAATTCACAAATGGCCAAACATCAGAAAAGACACCCAGTTTCAAAAGTCACATGCAAATGCAAGTGAAACCACAGTGTAATACCACCACACATTAAACAGAATGGCTATAAAGAAGGAGAAAGGTAATATCGAGGCCCATCAAATGGATGGTGCAACCAGAACACTCATACACCGCTGGTGGGGGTAGGGGTGTAGCTGGTGTGACCACTTTGGAAAGTGTTGGTGTCTACCTTGTGCCCCTCTCTAGGTGTACATGTCCAACAGAAATACTCACATATATAACCAAAATAAAGGTATGAAAATGTCACAGTCATTTATGTCAAATAGCCCCAAAGGAAATAACCCAATGCTCATCAACAGAAGACATCCATAAATTGAGATATATTCAGGCAATGAAATATGATAAAGCAATGAGAATAAATGGATTGTTGTTACACCTAACACAGATGAATCACATGAAGATAATGTTAAGCAAGAAACTACACACAGGCTGGACACAGTGGCTCATGCCTATCATCCCAGCATTTTGGGAGGCCAAGGTGAGAGGATTGTCTGAGTCTAGGGGTTCGAGACCAGCCAACTTGGTGAGACCTTGTCTCTACAATAAATCAAAAAAATTAGCCAGCCATGGTGGTATGCACCTGTAGTTCCAGCTACTTGGAACATTGATGTGGAAGGATCCCCAGAGCCCAGCAGGTCAAGGCTGCAGTGGCCATGAGCAGCATGCCACTGCATTCCAGCCTGGGTGACAGAGTGAGACTCCATGACTCAAAAAAAGAAACTATACACAGACATAAAAACGCATAGATAGTGTGTTTAGGTCTACTTACAGAAAGTTCAAAGGAGGGTAAAAGCAAGGTATGGTCAGCATCACAGTTATCTTTTGAGGAAGAAGCTTAAGGTGGACTTCTGGGATACTGATAACATTTTGTTGTATAACCTGAGGGCTGACTACCTGGGTATTTTTACTTTATGACCATTTATCACACTATATAGTGACAATTTGCTTACTTTTTTTTCTTAGTTGGAGTCTCGCTCTATCGCCCAAGCTGTTCTTAGTTGGAGTCTCACTCTGTCGCCCAAGCTGGAGTGCAGTGACACGTTCACAGCCACCGCAGCCTCCACCTGCTGGTCTCAGTTCCCTTCCACCTCAACCTTCCAAATAGCTGGAGCTTCAGGTGTGTACCACCACACCTGGCTAATTTTTTGATTTATTGTAGAGATGAGGTCTTGCCAAGTTGCCCAGGCTGATCTCAAACCCCTGGACTCAGGCAATCCTCTCACCTTGTCCTCCCAAAGTGCTGGGATTACAGGCATGAGCCACCACGCCTGGCCTATCTTTCTTTCTTTTTTTTTTTTTTTTGAGTTGGAATCTCACTCTGTCTCCCAGGCTGAAGTACAGTAGGCATGCTGATGGCCACCGCAGCCTTGACCTACTGGGTTCAGGCGATCCTTCCGCCTCAGTCTTCCAAGTAGCTGGAACTACAGGCACACACCACCATACCCAGCTATACTTTTCTTAATGTATATAATAATACTTCTGTCCTTTCGTAGTTCATGAGTGTGATGATTGAATTTTCACATGCATGTGTGAGATGAGCCATTCGCAAACTTTGTTACAACATTGGCACATTACCTATCTGACATAAATAACAAAGAAAAATAGGGCTGGGTGCCGTGGCTCACTCCTGTAATCCCAACACTTTGGGAGGCTGAGGCAGGAGGATCACTTGAGCCCAGGAGTTGAGACCAGCCTGGGCAATACAGCGGGAACTTGTCTCTACAAAAACTCCAAAGAGGTTAGCTGGTCGTGGTGGCACACCCCTGTAGTCCCAGCTACTTGGGAGGCTGATGCAGGAGGATTGCTTGAGCCCAGGAGTTCAAGAGCAGCTTAGGCAACATAGTGAGACCTCATCTCTACAGAAAATAAATTAGCCGGGCAGGCTGGTGAGTGTCTGTAGTTCCAGCTGCTCAGGAGGCTGAGGTGGAAGGATCGCGCGAACCCAGGAGGTCGAGCCATAATTGTGCCACTGTACTCCAGCCTGGGTAACACAGTGAAACCCCAACTAAAAAAAAATAGTGTGGATGGCAAATATTACTTTGGAATTTAGAAGAAAATTAAATGTTGATTATTAAAGGAAGAAGACCACTTCTAGCTGGAAGGTCTATACAAATCACACAGCTCCTGGCTAAATGTACTTATGCCCTCATATAAGTAATAAAAAACGACTTAGGCCTGAGCCCTTATTCAATCTCCATCACAGTGAAGGGAGGGGAGAGTCCACCGAGCTCTTTAGCTCAGCCTATAGTTATTCTAAAACCAAGGACCGTGACTGCTGAGCTCTGCGGCAGACCCCTGAGGAGTCACCGCTGGTCTGAGACTGCCAAGCAGTGAGACTGTGTTCATTATGAATGACAGTTTGGTGCTAAAAGGAAAGGGGGCCGGGCGCAGTGGCTCAGGTCTATAATCCCAGCCCTTTGGGAGGCCAAGGCGGGAGGACTACCTGAGTCCAGAAGTTCGAGACCAGCCTGGGCAACATAGAAAGACATCATCTCTACAAAAAAATGTAAAAATTACCCAAGCACGGTGGCATGCACCTGTAGTCTCAGCTACTCAGGAGGTTGAGGTAGAAGGATCACCTGAGCCCAGAGGGTCAAGGCTGTGGTGGCTGTGATCATGCTACTGCACTCCAGCCTGGGTGGCAGAGTGAGACACCCCAACTCAAAAAATAAATTTTTTTTAATTTAAAAAAATGGAAAGAGTACACATTCTGAGGTTGTTCAGATGAGTCTAGGATCCTGCAGAGCCTCTCATGAGTGGTGTGACCTCAGGCAAGTCAGTTTACCACTTTGCGCCTCAGTTTACTCAGCTGCGAAATGGAGACCATAGCACTGTTCTGACGACGCATAAAGTGCCTGACACCGTGGCTGTCACCCAGGAGACAGTAAATAAGTCTCCGCAGCAGCAGCACAATGATGAAATATCCAAGGTTGGCAGTGCCTGGTCACGGCAGGTGCTGGAAAATCTTGATGAGAGAGTGCAGGGAGGAGGAGGGGGCAACAAGTGAATGCAGGACGTGCACGTGGGTATGGAAATGCTGCATCTGCGGAGAAGGACAAGCTGGGCTGTTACAGAAAAAAATGAAAATGGCCAAAGGCAGAAACTTGGGTGTAAAGGAAGACCCACACACGGCCCTGGGGATGATTCAACTCAGGAATGCTCACTCCTTTCTCCCTGGGCCTCTCGGGACCTACATGGTTGTCCACCTCCCCTCCTTGAAAGGCCCGTGACTCAGGCCGGGCAGGTGGCTCATGCCGGGAGGCCAAGGTGGGGAGATTGCTTGAGCCTAGGAGTTCCAGACCAGCCTGAGCAACATAAAAGATATCATCGCTACAAAAAATACAAAACCAATGGCCACTGAGGCATACATACTTACCTCCTTCCTGCCCTAAAATTCCGCCAAAATAATAGTTGGAGGATTTTTTTTTTTTCTGAAGACATAAATTCATAAGGCCAACTGGAACAAAACCAAGCCATCCTAGCCAAGCCATCCTCAGCCAGCCAGGCCCCAGCACAGCTGCAGTTGATGACAGGCATATGAGTGAGCCTAGCTGAAGTCAGCCGCTCGTGGGCCAGGTCAAGAGCCACCCAACCACCCCTTGGCTCATGAGAAATGATAAGTGGTTATGGTTTTAACCCACTAAGTTTTGGAGTGGTTAGTTGCACAGCAACAGCTAACAGTTAAGGGCTTCCCCTGTAAAATGGCCCTGCCAGATCACAACAGTGAGGGCCAGAGTCAACAAGACTCTTCAAGGGCAAAGAATGTTCCAGTCAGATGTGTTGTTCTTCCCTCTTAAAAACAAGCAGGCAAATATCACCGGTTATTTGAAGGAAATTTCTTACATAAAAAGTAAACCCAACAAAGAATAAAAGCAACCTGGAGAAACCTGACAATGCATAAAAATAAAAACCAGACACAAAAATTCATCCCATGTATTTTCAGGAACTTTAGACAAGATGTCATACCCATTAAACAAGAAATGAGAACAGGATCTATGAGGCAAAGAAGGAGGAGAATAATCATAGTATTCAAGAAGCAAGGAAGAGCACTTGAAAATTAAAACATGCTAGAAAAAATAAAAATCAACTTAAAAGTTAAAAGACAAAGTTGAGGAAATTTTTCAGGAAATAGAACAAAAAGGCAAATAGAACAAAAAAATAGGAGAGAAAAGATTAAAAATAAGTAAATAAAAAAGGCAATTCACACACATTCCAGGACAAAAAGAACAGAGAAAATGAAGGGGAAAAAATCTAAAAATACTTTTAAAAATTACAGGTGTGGTGGCTCACACCTGTAATCCTAGCACTTTGGAAGGCCAAGACAAGAGGATTTCTTGAGCCTAGAAGTTCAAGGTCAATCTGGGCAACATAGCGAGACCTTGTCTCTACAAAAATTTTTTTAAAAAATTAGCTGGTGTGGAGGTGCATACCTGTGATCCTAGCTACCTGAGAAACTGAAGCAGAAGGAGGATTGTCTTAGCCCAGGAGGTCGAGACTGCAGTAAGCCATGATCCTACCATTGCACTCCAGTCTGAAAGAAAGTGAGACCCCCCCACTCAAAAAAAAAACAAAAAAACATTCCAGAATTAAAGGATGTATGCTCCAGTGGTGAGTTGAAGCTGTCTTGTTCTGGCTCACAAGAGTCTTTTTTTTTTTTTCCAGGATTTTTGCAAGCTGGTTGTTAAACACAGCCACTATTAATCTTATTAATCTTCTCAAGGCGAGAGGATTGCCTGAGGCCAAGGTTTGAGACCAGCCTGGGCAACCTGGTGAGACCTCATCTCTACAATAAATCAAAAAATTAGCTGAGCATGGTGGCACATGCCTGTGGGTTCAGCTACTTGGAAGGCTGAGACGAAAGGATCTCCTGAGCCCCAAAGGTTGAGGCTGTGGTGGCTGTGAGCATGCCACTGCCCTCCAGCCTGGGTGACAGAGTGAGACTTGAACTCAAAAAAAAAAAAAAGAAAAAATTAGCCAGGCACGGTGGCATGCGCCTCTTGTTCTAGTTACTTGGAAGACTGAGGTAGAAGGACCACCTGAGCCCAGCAGGTCGAGGTTGCAGCGGCCATGAGGGTGCCACTGCACTCCAGCCTGAGACTGAGAGAGACTCCGACTCAAAAAAAAAAAAAAGAAATCTCAGAATACTGGGGGGGAAAGGGATGTTTCTTACTACATCCAGGGGAGAAAACAAAAACAGAAGCAGAAACCTCCCCAGATAAAGGACAGTCACCGGACAAAACTCAGAGTGAGGATGTAACTGAGAAATGCCTTCAAAATTATAAGGGAAAATCATTTCCAGTGGTGACATGTGTACCCAATCAGCAAATGTCAGAATAGATTCAGGACATTTTCAGAGACAAGACGTCTCAGAGAGTTTACCTCCCACGTACCCTTTCCAAGGAAGTTTCAGAAAAATGTCCTTCCCCCAAAAGGGAAGTTGAATGAGAAAGAGGAAGGGCTGGCTCCAGGAAACAGGCAAAGGGAACTCTGGGTAACAGGGAAGAGGGTGCCCATGCCAGTCCCAGCCACCCCAGGAATAGACAGTACCCAGGGTTACCCAGAGCAGGCCGAAAGGCCTGTCTTGCTTTGTGTATAAATTGTCTAAGGTCTTCTCCTCAGGGATTTTAAGAAGACAGGTAGTTCTATCTGAAAAACACATGGGTCAGGCCGGGCGTGGTGGCTCATGCCTATAATCCCAGCACTTTGGGAGGCCGAGGTGAGAGGCTCGTCTGAGCCCACAGGTTCGAGGCCAGCCTGGGCAATTTGGTGAGCCCTCATCTCTACAAGAAATAAAAAAATTAGCCAGGCGTGGTGGCGCTCGCCTGTGGTTCCAGCTACTTGGAAGGCTGAGGCGGAAGGATCACCTGAGCCCAGCAGGTGGAGGCTGCAGTGGCCGTGAGCGTGCCATTGCACTCCAGCCTGGGTGACAGTGAGACTCCTACCCCCCCCCAAAAAAAAGGAAAAAAGAGAGAAAAGAGAAACACATGGGTCAAAAGTTGGGTTTGGTTCAATTTTTAAAAACTGAATTTCAATCTAATTTTTTGATTCATAACCCAGGTGTTCCTCTGGCATCCCAGAAGCTTTGATGAAAAGCGCCAAGTATTGAGGGCAGGGCAGTCGGGTTCAAGGTCACCAAGAAAGCGGGGCAGTGAGACACACGGCCAGGAAAAGGCATTTAGTCAGTACTTAGGCCGTGTTTCTCTGGCCACTGTGAACTAAGGGAAGTACTGTTTGCAAAAGCAGCGTGACTGCCTTGTCCTGTGAGTCGCTCACTGGGTTCCAGCTAGGTGCAACAGTCTTCAAACTGTCGGTGTCATGAACAGAGCAGGGAGGACACCGAGAGTGGAGTGAGGTCCGTGCCCACAGCTGCTGGTTATTACTCAGTGCCATCTGCTGTGTCCGCAGCCACACCCCCGACACTCTGCTTTAGATCTATGACTAGACAGCAAAGGGACTTCGTTCAAAATAACCCTTCAGTGTAATCCTAGCATTTTGAGAGGCCAAGGCAGGAGAATTGCTTGAGCCCAGGAGTTTGAGACCAGCCTAGGCAACATAACGAGACCTCATCTCTACAAGGCATAAAAAAATGAGCCAGGCGTGGTGGTGTGCACCTGTAGTCCCAGTTACTTGAAAAATCGAAGACAGGAAGACTGCCTGAGTCCAGGAGGTTGAGGCTGTGGTGAGCTGTGATCATGCCACTGCGTTCCTGCCTGGGTGATAGAGTGAGATTCCAACTCAAAGAAAAAAAAAAAACCTTCAGAACTGCGAGCGCAAGCAAGCCTTCCCTTGAGAGGACACACACCTACTCTAACCCATATTACCGTTTTTTCAAAAGTTGGGAAAGACATCCTTTACAGCTGCAATAGCCCCTGGGGCAGAGACTTGAATGCTCTCAGTGGAGACAAGTTTCATCCTCTGAGAGTTTGGAGGAGATTCTGTCAGAGCTGATGTCTGAGCAGATCCTTAAGTAGGGAAATCTGCTTTAATCAGAAAGAAAAATACCACCAAAGAAAGCAATGAGGTGTGGTGATATTATGGTCCGCAAAACGCTCGACTCTCACCCTTGATATCAATAAATCAAGAGACGGGGAACTGGTAGCAAGAAGTTATTTCTGAGTTCGAATCCAGGGAGCAAAGCTGGACTTGAGGTCTTTCTAAAATAGTTCTGCACACTTTGGGAGGCCAAGGTGAGAGGATTGCCTGAGTCCATGGGTTCGAGACCATCCCGGGCAACTTGGCAAGACCTCATCTCTACAATAAATCAAAAAATTAGCTGGGTGTGGTAGCGCATGCCTGCAATTCCAGCTACTTGGAAGGCTGAGGCGGAAGGATCACCGAAGTCCAGCAGGCCGAGCCTTCAGTGGCCATGAGCGTGCCACTGCACTACAGCCTGGGCAACAGAGTGAGACTCTTACTAAAAAATAAATAAATAAATAAAATAAATAGCTTTGCTCACCCTCCAGGCCTCGCAGTCCACTTTCATAGTCCAGGGTTGTCGGTACCTATACATTAGCCATGTGACCAGCAGAGCATTGTATAGGACTTAAGTTACAGCTGCATTTTACATTTAGACAGTGACATTTAGACTAAAGGAAGCTTATCGTGCATTACAAAAGTTACACAAATCACAAGACTCACGATTACTGAAAAGAGAGACCCCGAGAAATTTAGGATAAACTTAGTTCACATTTTGCCTCAGCATAACCATTTGTGCGTTGACTGACATAGTTTGAATCTAGCACAGGTTAGACATAAATAGATAAATTTCCAATAGGCAGGTTCGGGAAGTGTTCAGACATTCTGTTGCAGGCCAAGCGGCAGCCTACCCCATACCCTGGACAAATCTCCATCAGATGCAAGACAAGGACAGAGCCCTAGAAATGATAACAAACCACCTTTGGGTCAAGGAGTTTATGAACTGCAAATGTCTGACAAAGTCTCTTACAGGAAAACCCCCTCCCCTTGTCTCCTCCCATCTAGCCCACCACCTGAGGGCAGGAGATGCTAATGTCTGGCGACCTCAAGATCTAAGACTCATGTGTCTACAACCAACATCAAAGGCCCGCAGTCCTGGACACTCCTCTGGGCCCAAACCCTCTTCCCCAGAGGCTCTTTTTTTTTTTTTCATGAGCGAAGAAAGATCAATTTATTAAAGAGAAGAAGTACACTGTGAAGGCACAATGGACAGGATAGCAGCAAGAATTCTGCTGTCTACTGCCCCAAAGGCTCTTAAGTATTCCTAACCCTTGGCCACACCATGCCACACTTGCCTCTGAGTGTCGGCCCCCTTTCCAATCTGTGAAAGGTAAATAATAAACTTTACTTCTTTCTATTTTCTTTCTTTTTTCCTTTGTGAGTCAGATTCTTACTCTGTCATCCAGGCTGGAGTGCAGTGGCATGCTGCTCACAGCTTGGCCGGAACCAGGAGATCCTTCCACCTCAGCCTTCCAGGTAGCTGGAACCACAGGCATGCACCACCACACCCAGTAATGTTTAGATTTATTATAGAGACAAGGTCTTGCTGTGTTGCTCAGGCTGGTCCCTGTGTTCAGGCAATCCTCTTGCCTCCACCTCCCAATGTGCTGGGATTACAGGCTGAAGCCACCACCGTGCCCGGCTCTACTTTCTTACTTGGTTGTAATCTTGCATTATTCCCGCGGCACCAGCCCACCTTGCCTTAGTTCACCCTGGCTATTGCATTGATGAAAAAGTTATTCAAATCACAGGACTTATGCTATATTGTTCAAACCTATGATTACTAAGAAAGGAAGTAAATGAGGATTACATCTTTGGGCATAGCCTGTAGGGAGGTCAAGAATCCTCTGAAGCTACTTACTGGGGGGGCCCTTCTCTAGGGGCTGTGGTGATATGAACAGACATTAGCCATTTTCTAAATCAGTGACACCCACACAGAGCCAACCACACAAGCGAGTGAGGGTCACATTGACTGAGTTTCCTGAGTGTGAGTCTGGGTCAGCAGATGCGATCCCCTTCACACAAACTATCTCACTGAGTTCTCATCCTAATGCTATGCCAGGTAGGATCACTGTCCCCATTTCACAGAAAAGTTTTGTTTGTTTGTTTTTTAAATTTATTTCTTGTAGCAACAAGATCTCACCATATTGCCCAGGCTGGTCTTAAACTCCTGGCCTCAAGCCATCCTCCCACCTCAGCCTCCCAAAGTGCTGGGATTACAGACATGAGCCAGCATGCCTGGCACACAGAGAGGTTAAGCAACTCCATCAAGTCTCAACAGCTACTAAGTGACCAGCCCAGGAAACCTTAGAATCTGCTCTGCCTGTTCCCGGAGCATTTGGTTGGGACTGCCATTGGGAGGTGAGGGACTTGAAGCAGCCCGCATTGGCAGAGTAACTGATAGAGGAGGGGAGGGATGAAGCAGGTGCTGCGGGGAGACTGAGCCCACGCGTGCTTGGTTTCGAGAAGCCACGAGCAACGAGAAGCACAATGAGGCGCAAAAAACCTCAGCACTTCGGTCAGAGGACAGAAAAGGCCACATTACTTTTTGCACGTGAGCCAAAATGAGCAAATCGTCATAAAAAGACCAGGTTTTCTTGCTTCGGAGTATCTCAGGGCACGTGGGCAAGGCTAAGTCTCCAGGTAGAAGGCTGGAAGAGCCACTTTCATGGGCAGCAAAGAATGCACTGGAATTAGATTTCATGCCTGAAAGGTGATGGGTTTGCAGAACACAATGCTCTTCAGGGCCTTGAGAATTTTGCTCTTGACAGATTAACTATAGCCCTCAAATCTACAAACTTTCTGCCCAGTAAGGGGAAGACTAAAAAAATCCTGAATTTATTTATAAAAAATTGTGTATTCTTACATATTTAAACTTCGGTCCCCTTCAAAGTATTCTCCGTTTGATGCGATACAGGTATTACAGCTATTGAGATGCTTTTTCCACGGCTCAGAACGGTTTTTGAACTCGTCCGTTTTGATGCTGTTTTTTGTTTTACCTCTTCCACTTCGGCAAAAGGTTTCCTTTTGAGGACTTTTTTTAATCCAGGGAAACAAAAGAAATTTTATTAGGGTGAAATTGGGTGTGTAGGGAGGGTGGGGCACGAGGGTCAGGCCGATTTTGGCCAAAAACTGCTGAACACTCAGCATGGTGTGGGGCAGGTGCACTCATTAACCACCCATCATGAAATGGGCAAATGCGTTGAAAGAATCTCTTAAAAAATGTCACTGAAGCTGAACACAGTCTCTCACAACAGTGCTAGCTGGTACACTGATGTTGATGAGTTCCTAGAACACTTATCTAGTGGGGGAAGCCTGTACCCGCTCTCCAAAAAATAATTCTGGGATTTTTTGGTCACCTCTTGTACATATGATTGCAAATCTTTATTTTATTTTTTAGAAATAGATCAAAACTTACCTGTTTAAAATTAACAGGCTCTGAATGAGTGAAATTTGATTCAAGGTAGAGACCTGCTCCAGGCTTCCCTCCCTGCCCAGGAGGCCCCGGCCCTACCCAGATGGAAAAAAACACAGCCCCCAGCTGCCTTCGAGGAGTGATCGTTGGAGAAGGAAACAGGCATGTACTAACCAAGGCTCTGAGGGACATTCTTCAGGATGCTTGAACCTGGGTGTGGTTAAGAGGCCCTCAGTGTTTGGTGACGATCTCCCATTCCAACCAAAAGTTCGAAAACTGCAGCCAGATCAGGCCCAAAGCCACAGAGTGTCAGTCAAGTTTCCTTGTTCATCAGCTCCAAGGGAAACCCAGGAACGACTATGTCATTTGCAGGGCCCAACATTAAACAAAAATGCAGGATCTGGCTCACACCTGTAATCCTGCACTTTGGGAGGCTGAGGTGGGAGGATCACTTGAGGCCAGGGGTTCAAGACTAGCCTGGGCAACATAGTGAGACTATTACCTCAATTTTTTTTTAAATGAATTAAATAAAGACAGTAGGATCCCTTGCGAAAGGGTGAAAGCCAACTTAATTAAATAATCTCAACTGAAGAGCAGTCAGCCAGGTTTGGTGGCTCGGCCTATAATCCCAGCATTTTGGAAGGCCAAGGTGAGTGGATTACCTGAGCCTGTGGGTTCAAGACCAGCCCAGGCAACTTGGCGAGACCTTGTCTCTACAATCAAAAATAAAAAAATAATAAAATAAAAATTAGCTGGGTGTGGTAGTGTGCCTGTAGTTCCAGCTACTCGGAAGGCTGAGGCAGAAGGATCAACGGAGCCAAGCAGGCCGGGAGTGGCCACTGCACTCCAGTCTCGGTGACAGAGTGAGACTCCAACTCAAGCAACAACAAAAAAAGCAGCCATCTTAACATTGCTTAGCTTCGTCATGTTTTTTAGCAGTTCATTTTAACTTGCCCTCTAATCATTAGCCAAGGACAGAACCGGTTTCTCAGAGGTAGCTGGTGATAATTGTTTCACAACCCTCTTCCCAGCTTGTTTTATACTAATTAGCTTTAATTTAATTTAATTTAATTTTTTTTGTTGTTGGAGTCTCAGTCCATCGCCCAGGCTGGAGTGCAGTGGCACCCTCACGGTCACCCCAGCGTCGACCTGCTGGGCTCAGACAATCCTTCCACCTCAGCCTTCCAAGTAGCTGGAACTACAGGCGCGCACTACCACATCCGCCTAATCTTTTGATTTATTGTAGAGACAAGATCTTGCCAAGTTGCCCGGGTTGCTCTCAAACCCTCAGGCTCAGGCAATCCACTCACCTCCGCCTCAGGAGGACTGCTTGAACCCAGGAGTTCAAGACCAGCCTGGGCAACACAGTAAGACCCCATCTCTGCAAAAAAAATTATAAGAATTAGCTGGGTGTGGTGGTGTGCGCCTGGAGTCCCAGCTACTTGAGAGGTTGAGGTGGAAGGATTACTTGAGACCAGGAGGTCGAGGCTGCAATAAACTATGATTGTACCACTCCACTCCAGCCTCAGTGACAGAATGCGACTCTGACTTTAAAAAAGGGGGCACACCAAGGAAAGGCAAGGGACAACAAATCTTTATTCTAATCCTAAATGTACATTTTGTACATTTGCTTCAACCCAGAACACAGAACCCTCTCCCTTTTCCTTTTCTTTTTTTCGTTTTGAGTTGGAGTCTCACTCTGTCACCCAGGCTGGGATGCAGTGGCACGCTCCTGGCCACCGCAGCCTCGACCCACTGGGCTCCGGCGATCCTTCCGCCTCAGGCACGCCACCATGCTGCTTGGCTAATTTTTTGATTTATTGTAGAGACGAGGTCTCGCCAAGTTCCCCGGGCGGGTCTTGAACCTGCAGGCTCAGGCAATCCTCTCGCCTTGGCCTCCCAAAGTACTGGGATTATAGGCTTGAGCCACTGTGCCGGCCTCCTTTTTCCTTTCTAATAATTTGCACCTCTGGATGGCAAGCCCTCATCTGTCCCTCAGTTCCTGGAAGTGGGTGGGACCAAATGATGTCATCTGCCTACTGCCTAGCCCAGGGCACAACTAGCTGCAAATCAGCATTACACATAATTAAACACAAACGTACCCCTTCAATAACTCTGCGACTCTCTAGGGAGTGAAAAGTCCTGGACTGGAAATCTGGAAGATCCCAGGCTCACATTTTAACTGTGCCGCTGAGTTGATTTGCAAATTTGCTCCCTCAATTTCCATCTCTCAAACAAACGGAAACCAAATTATTACATTCGCTGCTCCGTCCCAAGACTGTCTCATCCCATCAAGTCCCTTTTACTCGCGAGATGAATCAATAGGATGTTTGGCTTGCGACGCTCTCTTTGGTGTAAAAACACAAGCCGTAAAACCGTCACTTATTTTCTTGACACTGCATTATCGCCATATCTAGTTGCCAGTTAATGGGCCAAATGCGTGCCTTGCTGGGGTTTCAGGGTCACATGGTCTTCCTTGCAGTGTTCAGCATTCTGTGATCCTTAATGGTTTCCCTATTGCAAACAGCAAATTTGCCATCTACTCGGCCCATGTGCTCATTCTGAAGACATTTCGCTTCCCCTCCCCAAGTTCATCATCTTCCCTGGGAGCTTTACCCAGTGGAAGTTTGTACATAGACAAAATGCAAAATAATCCTAGCAAATTGGGAAATGAAACAGAAACCACATAAAAAGGACCATCAGAAGCCTCCTCTCCTTTATATCTGATGAGCTGGTGGCCCTTTGGGAAAATAGCACAGTTTGTCTGAGATCTCAAGACACACGAGACTCCCGGGGAGACAGAGCTCTCCCGGAGGAGACCATGCTAGGCCGTGGGGTCAGAAGCCAACCCTAGCCCCTTCCCAGTCTGTTTCTGACTCCAAGTTCTGATAATTAAGTCCACGAACTCATCCTAGAAAAAGTGCTACATGCCTCATTGCTAAATACTACTACGGTCACCTCCGAAGTACTCTCCTTGGGAAGCCATGCACCGACGGCCAGCACCTAGTTCATCTATCGATGCAATTTTGGAACTCTTTTTCTGGAAGGTCCGTCGAGCTGTCGTCGTATCACCCTTGATGTCCTGAATGCCATCAAATGTCTTCCTTTCAATATTTCCTTTATCCTCGGGTAAAGAAAAAAGTCACTGGGTCCAGGTAGGGTGCTCCAATACAGTTATTTGTATAGTATTGCCAAGGTAAGAGCACAGCATCAAGTTCATGAACTCAATTGTCAAACCCCAACGAATAACGGTGACAAACTCTGCTGGCCATTCCAGAAAAAGAGTTTCAAAACTGCTTTGATGGGTGGACTAGGCACTGGCATAGGTGCATGGCTTACCAAGGGGAGTACTTCGGAGGTGACCGTAGTGGTATTCAGCAAGGAGATGGTGTAGCACTTTTTCTAGGACGGTTCCAAACCTATTGCCAGCCCTCGTTTGAATGAAGGTGCCCTGTGGAATGAAGCTTCATTCGGATGAAAGCCTGGCCATCACCGTTGCTGTCCCAGGCCACGTGGATGCACAGGCAGTCACACTGTGGCAAGAAGACAGCGCCTCGGGAGGACGGCCATGGGCTGGGCAGGGCAGCGGGGCCAGAGGAACCCAGAGCCCAGAGAGGCGGCATGTGCAGCTGTTGGCCATGTGGGCCCAGTGGGGAGGCTGCCCGGCTTCCCGACTGACTTTACCCGACCGCCCATGTGATTCCTGTGGAAAACTCAGTCCTCGTCTCTGGGCCTGTCCCTTCACCTGTGAGATGATGCCAATGGTGCCAGCATTTGCCTTGGAGGACTGTGGTGAGATTTAAGTCAGTCACCCATGGGTGTGCTCGGGAGGGTGCCTGCTCTCACCAAGTGATCGGTGCTGATCATCTTTGCCGTTGGGAGCCAGACCGTCTGTATGCATCCAGGCCCTAACACCTATTAGTTGTACGACTTGGGACATGTCAAATCAACCTCTCTGAACTGTTTCTTTTCTGTAACACGAGGTGAGCAACTCCTTCACTGCAAAATTGTTCAGAGACTTCTATGGAATAATGGACATGGGGCACCCGCAGTCCCTCCCATGCTGTTACTCTCCCTGACAGACTTCTGAGGACTGTGAAAATCACTTGTGGATGAGAAGGGCTTAGGGAAGGAGGGCAGAAGCAGGGTGGGCAGAGACCCTCTGCCACCAAGAGCCACACGTCTGGCCTGGCCCCAAGCACATAGAAGCCCATGCATACAATTTGGCAGATCCAGAGGCTCCCAGGTCCCACTGGGTAGAGCCCTCCTGGGCCTGGTACACATGAGCTGAAGCCCAGTGCCATCTCCCTGGGCCTCAGACCAGGGCCAAGCAGAGGCCAGTTCTGCTCTCCCAAATGGCCAAAGTCACCTGGATGGGACAGTCCCCCTTGAGAAATATTTCAGACAACCCAAGAGAGACTGAGCCATTTGGACCTCACTGACCCCGAGTGAGGGAGGCTCTGAATACGCAGAGGAGACATTGTTCAGCTTATCCTAACTCGTCCAGAATCCTGACCTGGACCTTGAGCAGGGGCTGGCTCAGGCTCTTTTATTTTTGAGTCAGTCTCACGCTGTCACCCAGGCTGGAATGCAGTGGCATGCTCACGGTCCCCACAGCCTCGACCTGCTGGGCACAGGGTATCCTTCCACTTCAGCTTCCAGGTAGCTGGAACTACAGGCATGTGCCACCAAGTCCGGCTAGTTTTTTGATTTGCTTGTAGAGATGAGGTATCACCAAGTTGCCCAGGCTGGTCTCGAACCCGTGGGCTCAAGTGATCCTCCCACCTCAGCCTCCCAAAGTGCTGGGATTACAGTTGTGAACCACTGCGCCTGGCCTAATTGTTTATTTTCAAATATTTTTGTAGAAACAGGGTCTCGCTATGTTGCCCAGATGGTCTTTGAACTCCTAAACTGACTGGATTTTAACCTGCAATCAGCAGCAATCTCCAAGGGCTCTGGGAAGGACTGTTTATGGTCTGCTTAATCTTGTCTTTGGTGCGCAGCTGGTCACAGAAACGCCCATGTGTGGCACCGGGAGAGATGGTCCAAGATCCTGCTTAAGAGATCCTACTTGGGATGCTAAAGTGGAAGGATGGCTGAGCCCAGGAAGTCGAAGCTGCCGTGGGTTATGATCGTCATGATCTTGCCAATGCACTCCAGCCTGGGCAGCGGAGACCCCAACACAAAAATAAACAATTAAAAAATAAAGCCAGAACTGACCGCCACCTCCATCATGCCATCTTATCTTGCAGCTGTGAGTACGAACCCACAGTGGGCAGGGAGTACAAAGCGATGTCCATGCTCGTTACTGTTGTCTATCCTTCTGCTCTGGGTCCATTGTAACCATGAGCCTCTGGCAGGGCTCTCCGAGGGCAGTCTGGAGCACGGCTCGGTCTCACCGCCCAGGCTTTGGTCCTAGCTCGCCACGTACTGAGAGACCCGAGTAGGTGGCTGGCTCCCCTGTCCAGGTCTCAGAGTCTGGGAAGTGCGAGCCGTGTTTCCTTCTCTCACTGCCCCTCGCTGCTCATCTGCTGTGACTCAGCACCCAGCTCACTGTTATCTTCTCTGCCTTTACTGCTGCCATCATTGTTGGGACTTTAACAGCTACACAGACCCCAGCCACCCAGTTCCTAATCCATGTAGCTCTAGAACTTTCTCCTTCACCCCAGCAGCACTGACTGCCAGTGACACCCGTCATCACTGACTTCACCACGTTTCTAACACTCACTGCTGTTTGGCCACGGCCTCTCCCCAGCTTTCTGTCCCTCTGATTCTTTTTTTTTTTTTTTTTTGAGTTGGAGTCTCTCTCTGTCACCCAGGCTGGAACGCGGTGGCACAATCATGGCTATCACAGCCTCGACCTCCTGGGCTCAGGTGCTCCTTCTGCCTCAGCTTTCTGAGTAGCTGGAACGACAGGTACACACCACCATGCCAGGATAATTCTGTTGTTGTTGTTGTTGTTATTGTAGAGACGAGGTCTCGCCATGTTGCCCAGACTGGTCTCGAACTCCTGGGCTCAGGCAATCCTCTCGCCTCGGCCTCTCAAAGTGCTGGGATTTCAGGCATGAGCCACCACACCTGGCCTGTCCCTCTGAATCCAAAACTCCACAGTTCTCCCACCTTCTAATCCACTGGTGCTATCACTATTTACAATCCCCCTCTACTCCCACGCAAACAGGTCTTGCTGGTTCTGCCTTGTGGTAATGGTTTGAGAAAACCCCGGCCCAGGTTGAAGCCAACATGACAGTTAATCCATCCAGCACCTGAACAGCTGGAGAAAGTGACACCGTTAACTGGACCTATTTTAACTTACACAACAACAGGCCGGGCTCGGTGGCTCAGCTTGTAATCCCAACGCTTTGGGAGGCCGAGGTGAGTGAATTGTCTGAGCCCACAGGTTCGCGACCCGCCCGGGCAATTTGGCAAGACCTCATCTCTACAATAAATCAAAAATTAGCCGGGCGTGGTAACGCGTGCCTGTAGTTCTGGCTACTTGGAAGGCTGAGGCGGAAGGATCGCCAGAGCCCAGCAGGTTGAGGCTGGGGTGGCCGGGAGCGTGCCACTGCACTCCAGTCCGGGCGACAGAGTGAGACTCCAACTCAAAACAACAACAACGACAACAAACTTATACAACAACCTATTGGGCACTGGAGTGGTGGGTACACTTAAAGCCCAGACTTCTTTGCCACTATACAATGCATCCATGTAATCCCACACTAAAGCTATGAAATATAGAGGATTATAGATAGATGACAAAAATAGATGATAGATACATACATACATACAAGCTGGAAAGGTAACAAAGAAAACTTATACCACCAATATCTAACAGCTCCTCATAGCTAACACTTCCTGGGAACATTCACTTCCTCATTCTGAGACAACTATCTCACCCCTCCTCCCTCCTCCTTACTCTCCACCAGACCTCAAAAACAGACCCACACCAAGTCCAGCACCTGCCAGCCCCTGCCCAACACACTCCCATGAGGATGGAGAAAGTCATGCTCCAAGCCGTGCTGCTCACTGGGTCTCGGCCTCTTCTGCCTCAAGAATTTCCCCCATTCTCCCTTCTACTCCACAATGGTGCATTGCTCCCCCTTTAGTGGATTCGCTCCTGTTGTTGGATAAATATGCCTTAATATCATCCACCACTTTTTTTCTTAGATTAGAAAATATAGTTTACTTAGAAAGTAAGTTTGAGGGAGAGAGAGAGAGACAGAAAGAGGAGATTCCTCTCCCCAAGGTAGGGAAGCAACACCATCCACCATTTGAACACCAGTTCCCTGACACCTCAACCCCTCCCGCCACCACTCAATCTCTTTGCCCTCCCAGAGAACCCCCCAAAGAGAAGCCTCCAGGGTCTTAACTCACTCTACTCTCATCCCAACAGGGCTCCTGCTGCCAACACTATTCCAAGTTTCTGTTGGGGTCACTGCTGACTTGCAGTTTTTGAGATCACGGCCAAGTCTCTGCCACGCCCCTTCTCAGCTGCATTTGACACGCCTGACGACTCCAGCCTGATGGGCATCTGCTGAGCCAGGCACCTGTGCCTCCTGCCACCCAGATCATTCAGGATCCTCTGACGGCTGCTCCTTCTCCAGCTGAGAAAGTGGGCCCCACACCTCGCAGGGCCCCAGGATGGTCATTGCCCTTTGGCTGCCCACATTCTACCACCAGATCTCGACTTTTGTATCCCAAGAACAAGAACCACACCATATGTTTTCATCCTTCACACCTCTGCCTGCAATGATTTGGCAAGACAAAGTAAGTGGTGGAAAGGTGCAAGGGAATTAACGCGTTATCAAGGGTAGAAGTTTCACAGCACCCAAAGATGCTGAGTGTTGAGTACAGTTTATAGCAACTGGCCGCTCTTCCAGCTAAGGCTCCTAAGAATCCAGCTTCACTACCTGAATGGTGGAGGGAAATAGCACCTAAAACAATGATAACATTCACTCTGGCAGGAATCAGGAATGCAGACATGAAGAAAATGTCCCTCAAGTTTTCAGTTGTAAATGTGACGGCAAGTGGCCTGAGCAACAGACTGGTCTCATTTTAATGTTTAAAACATAACAAGCTGTTAAACGTAAGTTTTATTTACAGTCATGTCGTGGGACAGATATATCATCCGTACAGCAATAACTACATGTTACACCTCGTGTCTTGGGGCAGTGAGTTCAGTCTGACTGCACACACCAGAGGAAAGGTGACATTTATGAACTGTAAGGGCTTATTACCAGAAAGGCCCTCCCTTACCTTCTCAGCATCGACCACTTGGTTGAACATGATCTTGCTAGGGCTGAAATGCAGCCCCTAAGGGATTCACTTTGACATGCTGCAGTATGACTGGGGTACAATTACACGCACCATTATTTACACAGACTTACAGGAGTGTGAGTTTCTTGCAAGTGTAATTAATCACCCTTTAGGGTCATTCTTTAAATATATCTTTTTTTTTTTTTACCTTATCCTCCATGCAGAACTAAGGGCCATTTTTTAAAGGAACAACAACCAAAAAAACCCATCGATTGTCAGTGCATCTAAGGGAACAGCTTCTGAACTTACAACTAAAGAATGATAACTCTCTGATTTCTAAAACACAGCCTTCATCGAGACAGGGCTCTCAACCTTAGTGGGTACCAGAATGATCAGGTGAGTTGGTTAAAAATGCATTCCTGAGTCCGGCCTCAGATACTGATTGCATGGCCTGGGGGGCATCTGTAGATCTGCGTTTTTAATCCCTGGCCCTGACAATTCTGATGTGACAGTGTGTGCTTCATGCAAGTCCTGTCCTAGAAGTTCTCGTTTGCTCAGAACAAGAAACACTATCTACCATGTTAACAATTCATTTCCTAGACCTATTATTAAATGATTGAGTTTCTGAATCGGATAGTCCTGGTAAGAGATCGTTTCTGTGCTAATATATTCCTTGCTCTTACATTGTAAGGTTTTTGTGACCTTGACTTAGTATAATCCTAAGTACTATCTTCCTGTGCTCAGTGAGAACTAAAAATGATAAGTTGGACAGTCAAGTGTAGATTCTTGTTAATATAAACAGTTTACAATCATCAGACTTCAAGAGGTGTCAAAGAAACTGATTTGCTTTTGGTGAAATCATGTGACCCATGGTTTCAATAATAGCATTCTCTAGAAATAAATATTTAGCACATTTGCTTGCTGGACTTCCCTCACGAATGTGAAAATACTTAGATACACACACACACACACACACACACACACACACACACACACACACACACAGAGAGAGAGAGAGTTATGTTAAATTCAAGGTTACTCCAAAATAGTTTTCTTTACATTTATATTCAAATGCTGTGAATTATGAATATAGAATGTTTTAGTGATTTGTAAAGTACAGAATTTTTATTTTGGAAAAAAAAAATCAAGAATACAACAAAAAAACTCCTACAAAACCAGATAGAAAATCTATTGTCACAGTTCTACTAAGTCGGGCAAAAAAAAAAAAAAAAAAAGAAGCTAGTTCCAGTTCCCAAAAAAAAAAAAATCTACACAATTGATCTCTTAAAATGCAGAGCAGAAATAATGTGAACAGAAGCGCTTGTGTTTATCAGGTGTCTCCTCTGTGCCAACCATGGCTCTTTACAAGCACCCTCACTTGGTCCTCACACCCTGCAAGAGGCACTCAACTACCCACCATACAAAGACCAGCCTTGTGTTCCACATGCTCCTCCTCCCAGTGTCCTCCACGTACCCACACTGCACTTGCCATTCACTACAGTCAAAACTCAAATTCAGCTAGACGTACTGAACATAACCCACAGTCTAGAATAACCAAACTGGTTTCTAAATATGAAAAGCAAAATGTCTAATGGTGTGAAAAAATTATAGCATATATCTAAGTACAATAACAAAATTATTGGCTCTGTACATTCATTAAAACATAAGAGATTCAGATATCAATTTAAGCTTTTTACTTTGATATACTCCACTTCCAGTTCCTAAATATTTGATATATACATTAAAAGTATTAAGGAAAACACGGTTCTCCCAGGAATTAGTCACATTATAAATCTAACTCACTATTAAGGAATGGCTAAGTACATCCATATTAAGTATTACTGATCCCTTGTTTGAGACAAAGGAAGAGTCTGGGAATCTCACTTTCAATTTATGCCTATGCTGGAACCACAGAAAGCAAATGTGTCCAAATAAAAAAAATCTTTATAAAATCTAATGTTGAAATCATGTGGGATAGATTATTAACAAATAACAAGTTGATGATTGTAAAATTGTAATTCATTCAAAGAATAAGCGGTAATTATTTGTCCTAAAATCTATGAAAGCTCTTTAAATGCTATGTGGTAAATCTGGGCATTGCCTTCATTCTAAAAATGCTCTATATATCCACAACCTCTCATTGGTCTGTAATATCATCTAAAAATTCATTTCTTGCTCACAAAAGCTACTTCAAGACATTCTGCACTATCGCATGAATAGTGGCCAACTGTCAATAAATATTTATGCAAATGTACTGAGCGTAAGGCCCACAAAGCAGCAGCGTTGGCCTCCTGATGACCACGGTCCTAAACGCTACACTCATGCACACTACAGTGGCTTCCACTAGGTCGGCCCTTCAAACCCATTAAGTTGAGACCAGAGGAGGTATGCTGGAGTATCTAAATAGAGTATCTGAAATCCAAGTGAAACCGTTACCTATTATAGAAACAGACAACTGAAACAGCAACCCTGCACCCAACTTGCCTGGTTAATCTTCCTGCCCAAAGACACTAAAAGCTTTAAAAAGTGATCCATTTTTCAGTGAACTGACGGTAGAATTCATATTAAAATGGGAACTCTTTGAAAGTCACATGAGAATACTATCAACTCTAGAAATGATCATCAAGAAATCAACAGGCGCCTATCTGCACTAACGCTAGACTATATTTAGTCAATCCGTATTTCTTATGATCCCAAGGAGTCTAAACATGAGGAAAGATACATCTGAACACTGCTGATTCAAAGAATTCAAAGCTCAAATGCAAAAACAAAATGAGAAAAAACAATCATGTAAGGGTCAGGCAACGTTTTTGCTATTTAAATCATAAATGACAGGATCCATCCTTTGGCTTAGCATTATAGTAAGTCAGTATAATTTATTTCAAAAACATAATTTTCAAAGCATTCTGGAGACCTAAAATGAACCAGATGGAAAAATAGAAATTAACACCTACGTTTTTTTTTGTTTTTTTGAGTTGGAATCTCACTCTGTTGCCCAGACTGGACTGCAATGGCTGCTCCTGGCCACCGCAGCCTTGACCTGCTGGGCTCCGGTGATCCTTCCGCCTCAGCCTTCCAAGTAGCTGGAACTACAGGTAGCTACCACGCCCAGCTTATTTTTTGATTTATTGTAGAGATGAGGTCTCACCAAGTTGCCCAGGCGGGTCTCAAGCCCACGGGTTCAGGCAATCCACTCACCTCAGCCTCCCAAAGGCGTGGGATTACAGGCTAAGCCACCGAGCCCGGCTTCACCTACAGTTTTTAAATGCGAAGCGCATCAAAATTTTCAGTGATGAATGCTATTTAAATGTTATTTCTTTTTGAAATAGAAACAATGTCTGACACCTACTTTTTGACAGAAAAGACTGAACTTTTCCTTCACACTCAATTTATGTTTTCTTTAACTACAAATAGTTTTGCACACAGTGTTACAAAGAAATCTCAGCAAAAAGAAATTCTATCACAGTGACTATATCACTAAGAGAAGATGAAGCAAAATATGAAAAAATAAAATTTACTATTTATTGATTTGTTATACAAGGAACGAAAAGTGGTCCAAGACATCTTAGTCCACCTTCTATGTCCTTCTGTCATGATAACATATACAGTGATGGCAAGGGAGATTACGAGTCTAGCTCAGGGTCAAGTTTTTCCACTTTAATAACTATTTCTGGAGTTAAAGCTGCAGCACCCGCTTGTTGGTTCTCTGCCTCCGACTCAGACAACACTTCTTCCTTTATTTTCATAGGCTTATGACCGGCCTCCTCCTCTTCATCTGAAGACTCATCGAGCTCCCACTCATCATCTATGTCCATTTCAAATACTCTCACATGACGGAGATTTGAGCTTAACTAAAAAAAGAAAAAGCGATGAATAAAGCACCGTAGAATTATCAGCTTAACTAACACATACTACATAAGGAACTAGAAATCAGATGCTTGAATCAAAGAATGGTTTTAATGGGAAAGTTGTATTCCCATCAATTTACAACAAAATCACTAAACTCAGTCTTCATTTTGTATAAAAGGATCTCTGGATACAACAGTAGTAATTTCATCTAGAATTATAAACTGCTTAGTCAGCATTCTCAGACCAAGAGAACTAAATAGCTAAGGCTACAACATGATCATAATCAATAAGAACTACAAATCACAATTTATATTTATACATCACCATGAAATATTTGCACAAAAGGCCCTTATGTAGCATGTTTTTGATGAAGTCTCCACAGAAGCAATGTCACTTCTTGCAATTTCTCTTAGCTACTGAACAATCTGTAAACACTTACCACACAGGACACTTTCCGAAAACCATTCCCGGCAACATACTGTGCTTTCATACTTTCCAGTAATCGCCAATGCTTCTCAAAATGCATAGTGCGAGTGGGAATAGCACCACATTGTTCATCTAGCCTAAGGGGAGGAAAAAAACCAGCAATTCAGGAATGAAAAGGCATCTCTTTCTCCCTGGTTTACGACGGGTGGTGTCAGGGTCAGCTACAGGTTTAACTTCTATTCCTACTCCTGTTTCCAATATAATTTTAGGAGCTGCTGCATTACAAAGCTGTGATACAATATTCTATTAAAATACTGTAATTCCAAACAGAATGTCATCTTAGTAAAGTTTTTGACTCCCTTTCAAGAAAAGCAAATGCATATATTTTCAAGCTAGAGAAGGGATCTGGTTACATAAGTCTCAGGCAATAAAGCCATCACATGAAATTGGCAGTGTACTTCCCATGGGTACTGAAGTCCTAATTCTAGAAAGTAAACCTAAAATAATTCTACTATAAACTGGGTTAATGCTATATTTGAATATATAAGTAAAAGAAGTTCTATTCTCCACTCAAAAAATTCCCTATCTTGTTCCAACAGATACTTCTTGATTTACTAGTAAAGCAAAGGGACAAGAGCTATTAAAGCCAGCATGGCCAGGAGTGGTGGTTCATGTCTGTAATCCCAGCAGTTTGGGAGGCTGAGGCGGGAGGATTGCTTGAGCCTCCGAGTTCGAGACCAGTGTGGGCAACATAGTAAGATCCTGTCACTACAAAAAGAAAAATTAAAAAATTCACTTGGTATGGTGGCATGCGCCTGCAGTCTCAGCTACTAAGGAGGCTGAGGCTGAGGCTGTGGTAAGCCATGATTGTGCCACTGTACTCTCCAGCTTAGGCAACAGAGTGAGACCCTGACTCAAAAAAAAAAGATAGCTTTTTTTTTTTAATGAAAAATAAGGGTCTTTCAGTTCTGCTAACTCTTTGGTTATCCCTAGTAACTAGATAACCACTATCTAGCATACCTAAAATATTGGAGTCTATAAAAAACACTTAACTGTAATATCAGAAAGACGACTTAACTGATGTGTTACTTACCTTGTAGAGTAAGTGCCAGTGAATTGATACTCTGCAGAATCTTCCCTGTTGTATACTAAAGACAACGGCAGCTGGACCAAGAGTCTGTCTCTTCCTTCACGTCCTACAGTGTCTTTAAGAACTACTGTCACAGTTTCATCATCATAAAACTGTGCATCTAAACAACTGTAGATGCTAGAATTAAAGTAAGCTTTGTTATATCAAAGATGATCGCAATGAATGAGAAAATACAGTATTCATAACATTAAGAGGCACCAAGCAGAAAAAGAATAATTTATTGAATTTAATTTAAAAATTAAATGACAGGAACATTTAAAACACACCATTAGTTTGTACTAAAATCAGAGTCACCGTTTGTACCTGATTATTCACAAATATAACTAGGTCTTAAAAAGAAGTAATCATGAGAAAAAGTCTGTGAAGTTGGTTCACAGTTCTAGAAAACTCTTGACATCAGTGGTTAGGCCTTAAGCTTGTGGAAATTCCACCTTATCCACAGGCAAACAGAGTTAACTAGACTGAAAAGTAAAAAAATAAGATATACATAAAGACACAACAACTCCAAAGACTATCGTTAAAAAAACTTATGAGAGGAAAAAAGAGAAAAAGATGAGCCTATGATCAGGGTCAGTTCTTTCCTCTGCAAAGCCTCAGGGATGGCTTAGAAACTGTTACTCTTTTGAATACTAAGAAAATTCCAGATCAGTAAGAATGATATCGCCTCATCTTTTTTTCTTTTTTGATCGTATCAAGAACTTCAGCCTGGCAGGCCATCTGCCCCCTGGGACCACATCTTAGTAGACAGGCAGCTCAGAATATTAATGACAGGGAACCATACTACATAAACTCTCACAGAGCAGTCAATTTCTATTCAAATATGAGTCAAATCATTCCCTATGTACAGAATACACAAAGACTTCTATCCTCTATGTTGGAAGTGACAACACCCTTTTACCTGTATCATTATAATTGAGTCTGGCCATATTTCTGTAATTGCATTTACTAAGCATATACGTAAACAACATGTATGTACATTTCATCCCAACAAAATTCAAGACTTACCTTCTTCTGACTTTTTCAGTTGTGGCATATGTAAAGCTTCCAAATTTAATAGCAATTAGTCCATTACTTACAGATCTTGAAGAAAGAAGGGGAAAAGAGACACTTTGTGGAACAACCTGGATAACCAATATTCTAAATGCTTAAAAGAACATGATTGTCAGTGTTAGTATATTTACCTAAATACCAGATCCCATACCAAAATACCATTACTCTTCTTTAAAATACTGACAACTAATTTAAACTCCTAGATAGATAAACTAACTTGGTTTAAAATTTTAGAGTCACCAAAGTAGCTAGATACCTCAATTAAGGACATTTGGAATAAAAATAATAAAATTATGTCCCTTTGGCTACACCTTGGTTTTAAATCTCTTCCAATTCAGATTTAAAACCATTTTTTAAGATACGAATGGGATTCTAAATAAGATTTATCTTTTAAAACTTTCACTTCAAATTCTCTTTGAGGCAAGGCCTTGTGTTTAATAAAAGGCATCCTTAGCCAAGGTAAAAATCCGTTCTACCAGATATCCACTAAAACAGTTCTGAACTTACAGAAATTCAAGAGATAGAATATAATCCTGCGCTTTCGGCTGTCATATTTTTCCTACCCTCCCCTCAAAACCTTAAATACAATGACCACATACCAATACAAAATTAAGTAATCCGGAATAGAAAGGATCATATACTGAACTCAGTGTTAACCACCTTAATGATATGAAAATTCAGGCAAGACAATTAAATAACAAACCTAAAGTCACAATGTAGCTCAACTGAAACCTAAAATGTTGGAAGGGAAGCTGGATGCTTTCTTGTTAAAAATGATATGTTCTTACCTCTTTTGATTCAAAATTTATACTATACTTACTGGGAAATATCAGTATGTCTCCTTAAGATGCACATTTTATAAAGCGAATCTTCTAAAATAGTAAAAAGAAGATAATGTAGATTTGAAGTCTTATTATTCCACCTAAGAAAAAAAAAATATCATCATGGTATTTAACTATTAATGCACAGAACAAACTTGGATTGTTCACACAAGACAGGGAAGAAGCACACACTTACAGAAAAGGAAATTTGAACAATCTACGTGTAGAATCCTCACTGAAACAAAAGGGAAATAAAAGTGAGAAAGATGTAAGTTGGCTGCTGAATTATCCCATCCAATAGGTAAACAGAATTACCTTCGAGTATCTCTATATAACGGAATACAGATTGCTTGATTCATCGATTTTCCAATTACATCCTAAAATAAGATGTAAAACAAAATTAGAGCATTTATATGTACACAGATACTCTACAGAAAGTGACTGACCATCACTGTTCAAGTGCAGTGAAAAAAAATCATCTCTTATCACCAAATTCTGCTCATAAGAAACTTTAATAATAGTGATGACAATAAGGAAGAGAGAAAATTCAGAGCTGAAAAGGACCTGGTGTAAGCACATGGCAGGTTCAAGACCACCTCCCTGTAGTATCACAACAACCATTCCTGGGCATTCTTCAGCCAAACATGAGACACATTATAAACAGTTTATTTCTAAGACTGTTTATAATTAATTTGTACTGGGGACAAGAAAACACTTATTTCAGGAAATAAAAAAATGTGTGAGCTGGGCACTGTGGCTCATGCCTATAATCCCAGCACTTTGGGAGGCAAAGGTGAGAGAACTGCCTGAGCCCATGAGTTTGAGAACAGCTGGAGCAACTTGGCGAGACTTCATCTCTAAAAAAAAAAAAAAAAATTAGCCAAGCATGGTGGCACGTGTCTGTAGTTCCAGCTACTTAGAAAGCTGAGGTGGAAGGATCACCTGAGCCCAGCAGGTCAAGGCTGCAGTGGCCATGAGTGCCTGGGCAACAGAGTGAGACTCCAACTCAAAGAAATAAGAAATAAAAATAAAAAAATATATGTAAGACACTAACAAGATACAGTACAAGCTGACTCATATGACCCTGCCATTTTTGTTAGTCAACAACAGCTGAGTATCAACATTTCCATATAGTTCATCCTAATAACTAAGATCATTTACATGAGTAAACCACACACTTTAGATATTATTGCTCCTATACACATAACATGTATTTCCTTCAAACTTACTGCTGGCTTTTGTAAACACTGATCAATAATGTTCTCCATCCGCCTTTTCACAAAATGCAATGATTTTCGAGGATAGTAAGGAAACAGCAAAGGACTTTCTGGTTTCAAACAAAAACAAAAACAAAAACAAAAAAAGTTATGACAAACCGATGATTAGGAGAAAACAATCTGTTAGAACCAGTTTGTTCAGTCGTCTCATGGAGGAATTCTCACTGGCTGCTGCGTTACACTTTCACACTACCGTATTACAATGACCATGGCCTCTGCCTTGCCTCATCTCCCACTGACAGCCCGTTAAAAACGATCCCACTGCGTAAAAAGCTTAGTTCCACCCAAATCCAACTGTGTTTGTTGGCTATAAGAAGTGATCTGGGAACCACAGCTATGTCAAGAAATAAAGTTCATTCTTCCCTATTCTTGGCAACAATGTAATGATAACAGCAGTTCAGTAGTGTTCTGTAAGAGTCTAAAAAAGGGACTAGAAACTAGCTCTATGTAAATAAGCTCTTTACTTTTTAAAAGGCTACTTTATCAGAAGAAAGTAAAACATAAGTTAGCATTTTCAGCATACAAATGGCTGGATTAAGAAAAAATTTAGCATTACCTAACACCTACTATCCTACATCTTTTAAATACCTGTTATTTCTACTGCTTACCACAGTTGCACCGATTAAGTATCATTTTCTCCAATTTACAGATGAAAAAAGAAAAATAATGTTTGGCAGGTTTAGGTAACTGCCCAGTGTGAAAATGACTAAGAATCTAGGTCTATGAATCAAATCCAAGTCTGATTCTAAAGCCTGGGCAAAAGAGCAAAACACTCTATTAAAAAAAAAAAAAATCCTACTTTTCATAGGGTGCAAAATAGATGATATAAAAAGAAGCAATCTTACTATACACAGTTCATTTCAGAGTGTTCTCTATTTTCCACGGTAATGTCATATACTATTGGTTATTTGCTGTTTTCTAATCAAATAACATGGACACAAAAAATACATCTAATGAACTTGATAAGTACTCAGCGAGTGTTCAGCAAGCTATTAGCTGACTTACTTAAGATCTAGTCTCAAATAAAATAAACATGACTCAAGTCTACTTGGTTCCTACAGTACCTTTAAGGTGGCTGCTGTTCTGAAGAAAGTCATACCACTGGTTTCCTTCTGTGTTAGGGGGTGACACAAGATCATCATCTTCATCTTTTAAGTACTAGAAATGCAGATTTAAAGATTTAAATTTAGTAATTCAAAGAATTAGGCTCTGAAGGCTGTTTATATTTAACATTTTTCTACTTAACAAGTTTTGTTTTATGGCCAAGTTCTCTGAAAGTAAATTACTTTTAACTGAGTGACCAAAATTTGCTACATGCCAAGCAACTATATAAACTGCAAACTACTAAAAACTACAGTGTTGTAGGTATAGAGACTATAAATTGAGTTTAAATTTCATTTCATGATCATGAGCATATTTTAACTTGACAAGTGTAAGTTACAAATTAGTTTGACAAGCATCAACTGTCAACATACTCTATTCTCCAAGTGAGGTTCACAGAGCCCTGGGAATCCCCAAGGTGTTTTCAGGAAGCCACAAGGTCAACACTAGCCCTGCAGTAATGCCAAGATGTTACTGACCTTGTCACTGTGAGACATTTGCACCGGGAGTGGGGAAAACTACTTATACCTTCGTTGACAGTCAAGGTAGTGGTCCCAAATCATATCAGCAGTCACTTTACATTTTTTGCCACATACTCATAGTTCCATTTACCTTTAATGAAGCTATTATTAATTTTATTTCATTTCAACCTTTTAATACAAATCTTTAATATTGTGTGAGACAGAATTGAGGGGTATGCATAACCATTTCTGCTCTACACTAAAGTATGATGGTTATCTCAAAGAAAAAGCTCCTGAGACTGTTTTAGCTGTGACTGAAGCCAGCAACCTTTTTATTTGAAAGAATAACTGGTGGACAAACTATAATTATTCATACTTGAGTATCTGGAAAATATTTTCTCAAACACAAATAAAGTAACCCCGTCACTCTGAGCAAAACAACGGATAGTATTTATTGTCAATTATAAAATTTTAAAGCTAAAATGAAAATTTTGGAAAACCTGCTATTGCCACTGTGTGCCTGCCAGCATCACAACACTCACAGACTTTTCTCATGTGATTAGCAGTACTATTAATAAAATCTGGATTGGTTACTGTCCAGTGAAAGGTGGCGGCATTCAGAAGAGCTGCATACCTGAGGAAACCACTATTTCCAAAAGGATCAACATGTGATGTTACAAAAAAATCATGCATGAACAGAAGATTCATTTAAAGTCCAAGACAGATGAATGGGCCTTAATGTAATCGAGTATGAAAAGTTCAGTGATGCAATTTTAGATTCCACACTGAAACTAACCTATAAGATATTATCACTTGGCAGGATTCGGTATAGAATCAAAGAACCACAGTTACTTGAAAGAGCTTTTATATTATTTCTCCCTTTCCAACTATGCATCCATGTGAGGCCAGCTCTTTATATATATTAACAAAAACAACATATCAACACAGACTGAATGCAGAAGCAGATATGAGACTCTACCTGTCTTCTATTAAAGCTGGACATAAAACAGATTTGCAAGAATATAAAACACATTCTCCACAAAAATTTTTTTGTTTTGTAAAATACCATCATTTTCCAAAAAAACCATATTAACATGTATTGGTGAGTGGGTTTACTGCTATTTTTAAATGAATTAAGAAATCATTTTTATATTGTCTAATTTTTAATACCTAGTAGTATCTATCAGTGATAGATAACTCACATAAACAAAAGATCTTTTAGGGTTTTCAATAAATTTTTTAAGAATGTAAAAGGATTCTGAGATCAAAAGTTTAAAAACTGCTGCTCTTTGGTTATTTTATTAAAAGGGCAGGGCTGCTACATAATTTGTACTATATTACTTGCCACAGACTTTGGATAATAAAAATTAACACTGTTAGGGTTTTAAAATTAGTTCTTAAAGAACAAAAAAGAATAATAACAATCCAAATTCAATCCAAAGCCCATACCTGACCAACTTTTTCAACATTAAAGTACTTTCCTTTTCGGTTATAAAGGTCCGGAGCCTAGAAAAAATGAACATAGTTTATTTTTTAACTCTCAAAAGAAAAAAAAATCTTAAATTTAAAATAAAAATTATTTTTGAAGAGAGCTATTAGTAGCAGTTACTCTTTTCTTTTATAGACTATAAGACACACAAAAACAAAAGTTCAATCTAGAGACTTTATGTTTGATAAATAAGTACTACCATTAATTAGTTCAACTTTTTTTTTTTTTCAGTTGGAGTTTCACTCCGTTGCCCAGGCTGGAGTACAGTGGCAACGCCCACGGCCACCCCAGCATTGACCCACTGGGCTCCAGCGATCCCTCTGCCTCATCCTTCCAAGTAGCCAGAACTACAGGTGCGGCTACCACGCCTGGCTAATTTTTTGATTTTTATTATAGAGATGAGGTCTCACCATCTGCCCAGACTGTTCTCAAACCCACGGGCTCAGGCAACCCACTCGCCTCGGCCTCCCAAAATGCTGGGATTACAGCCTTGAGCCACTGCACCCGGCCTCAACTTCTTTTTTTAAAAAAATAATTGCTAAGGACTTCAATTGAATTGGATTAAATTTAATTACTTCTTATCATTACCCAGGTTTACTGTAATTATTTTTTTAAAACTTGCATTACAGAAATACCAATTGCTTACCTCATTGAAATGTTCAGTAAGAAACTCAGCAACAAATGTAATATCTTTCTGAGTCATCTACCAAAAACAAAAAGAACAGAAAGAAAACAAATTAAGATTAAAAAGCTTCCCAATAAAATAAGTAATTGTGTAATAATAAATGTTACCTTTTATTATCTACTAAAAGCCATGGAAAAATAGGCACGAGTTCCTTCAAAGAAATATAGATTATGCAACTGTGTTCACAGATTATGAACTCCCAGGGCTCTGAGAAGAATGTAATGGAAAATGGGTCCCTCCTTTGGGAAGGGGAACTGTAACCCCACAAAAGCAGCCTCACTCTGACTTCAGGGCTGCAAGTACACAGCACTATTTGCTTCAGTGTTGCCCCTGCTTCCTGCAATGACCCCGCCTTCATCCCACTCTCATTCTTCAGCCATGAAGGTCCCTAACAGCAATTCACAGGTTTTATCTCCCAAAACACAGAAGACAACAACGTCAGAAAAAGAATCACCACAAAACTTGCCTGGCTTGCAAGGCCAGTTACCTATTGTGCAAAAGATTCACTGAGTTACATTAAGAGCTGAGAGTGGAGGATCCCTTACTCATCAGTCCACCCAGGCTAACTTAATCCTCACCACTGTTGCAGGCTCAAAATGACCTAACCCATCAGAGCAGACAACTCAGGCAGGGGCATGGGTGAAGGGCAGTGAGCCATGGGAACCAAATGGGATTCTGCCCTCTTCTGTAAGGTCTCCCCAGAAAGAGGTTCCACTGTCACTTGCCAAAATATCTTAACAGTTAGAAACTGTCGTTCACCAGACGTTACCAGAGGGACTAATATTGAAGTACCTGATTTCCAAGGAAAATAAAAATGTGTTTAAGATTTAAGGACATCCAGGTAAGGAATACAAGGACGCTACCTTACATAGATGATAAAACCGTTTTCAAAAGTGAAAATTATTAGACAGTCATAATAAAGGTATTCTATGAGATAAAAAAATATACAAAACAGGCACCTTTCTTCTTAAAAAATGGCTTAGGGCTCTGTCTGCTGTCTACAGACTGAAACCCTGTTAACTAATAACTTTCTGAATAAGAGTACCAAGATGACCAGCAAAGCTGAGCCCAACCAGGACAATATCAACATGTTATAGAAATATACTACTACATACTACCTTATTCAGCTCAGGAAGTACGTGGTCTTCTGTCATCCTCAACATTGCTAAAAATATAAAGTTAAAAACTATCTTTAAAGGAAAACAACGAACACAATTTCAATTATAAATACATTTCGAAGACTAAATGTGCCTCACTAGACTAAATAATCTATTTTAAATAGCTTTATTTTCACCAAGAAACATTTGCTTTTCTTCCAAAAACTTTAGTGAAGAACTTAAATTTTATTTATATTTTCAGGTTCAAAACTGCAGGGTTGAACTATTATAAACTATTATTTTTCTTTTTAAATTTAATTTTATATTTATTTTTCACCTTCAATTTAACCTGCTGCAACTCCAGACAAACAAATATAAATACTGTCTCGTGCTAAGGCTATGTGTGCAGGGATTCCTCTAACCTGGTGTGATTCCACTGTTTTTTTTTTTTTTTTGGAGTTGGGGTCTCACTCTGTCACCCAGGCTGGAGTGCAGTGGCACGCTTGCTCATGGTCACCGCAGTCTTGACCTGCTAAGCTCACCTCAACCTTCCAAGTAGCTGGAACCACAGGCATGCGCCACCATGCCCAGCTAATTTTTTATTTACTGTAGAGGTAAGGTCTCACCAAGTTGCCCAGGCTGGTCTCGAACCCATGGGCTCAGGCAATCCTCTCA
>NW_007248186.1:35324-63400 GCF_000164805.1 Carlito syrichta
GCGGCCACTGCACTCCAGTCTGGGCGACAGAGTGAGACTCCAACTCAAAAAAAAACCTGTGAGCAATTCTTTTCTCTAAAGTTTTACAATACCAAAGCAATCTATTTCCCTTGGCCTTTCGTACTACACGAAGACATTTGCACTAGGATTTATCTGTGTATAGACAAACTGACATTTATGCATCTTTCTACACTTTTCTTTGATCTGGCATCTGTGGTTGACCCTTTTTGTCCTTTCATAGGGTTGTTCTCATCATTACTGGTGTTTTATTTTTCTTTTTAAAAAAATATCCACCTACATCAAGAGGAAGTATGTTGCATGTGCTTCTGCATAGTATGTGAATATACTTCTTTACTGTGCTTGATTAGTAATAAGCATAATTCAAACTTCCAAATTACCTAAAAAGGGGCTTAAATCCAGCTCCACTCATTCATATCCAACCATTCAAAAAAATACTTATGGAGCATACTCTAGGTGCTAGGGATACCTCAGTATAGAAGTCCCTGCCTTCATGGAGATCACATTTCATAAAAAAGAGAACCAAGCTAGCACTGGAACCGTTTTCAGAAAAATCTAAAAATGTCAAATATCAACATCTGTAGATCGCATTCAGTTCTTCAACAAAAGCAATTATATTATGCTGAAAAAATATGAAGTCTGTTTTTATAATATTAGAATTGATGATTTGGACTTTTTTGTATCACTCTGTAAACTTTTAACAAATGAGATAAATTTACACTAAATGTTGCTTATATTGGAGTGAAATGTAAGCTGAATTTAAATTTTAAGTATACTGAGAGGTCAGAAATAGCAGTATAAGTGGGATCAAAATAAAATATGCATACACTGCAGAGTAAATTCTAAAACAGTTGCTATTAAGTCAATAAATATTTATTAACTACCTGCCCAAATGCAAAAACACTGTGCAGACATAAAAACCAAAAGTTGTCTGCATGGTATTCAGCTGGCATGTCACTATCCAGCTGAAGTGATAATGGAAATGATCTATTTCTATGTTGCCATTACTCTCCTATGGCTAATGAGAACCTCAAATATGGCCAGTATGACCAAGTAACTGAATATGTAATTTTATATAATTTCAAACTATTTAAATAGGCATACGTGGCTAGTGGCAAACATAATGGACCGCACAGATCTAAAGACAGAGACCAAAACATGAGCCAGAAGATAAGCTGCCCAAGGGCAGAGGCTGTCCCTACAAGTACCTCATTCACAGCAGAGATTCAAAAATGGTATTTTCAGCCAGGCATGGTAGCCCATGCCTGTAATCCCAGCACTTTGGGAGGTTGAGGCCGGAGGCCTGGGCAAAATAGTGAGATCTAATCTCTACAAAAAGTAAAAAAATAAATTAGCCAGGCATGGTGGCACGTGCCTGTAGTCCTAGCTACTTAGGAGGCTAAGGTGGACGAATCACCTGAGCCCAGGAGGTCAAGGCTGCAGTGAGCAGTGATCATGCCACTGCACTCCAGCTTGGAGTGAGACCCTGACTCAAAAAATCCAAAACAAAACGTTATTTTAACCTAAGGGAACACTACAAGGTAAAAAAAAAAAAAAAAACAAGGGTAAACTATCAGTGAACAGTCAGGAAAAGAAATGCTACAAATTAGCTTTAATATTTCTGAGGGGAATGTTTCTGGCATAAAGACAAATATTAAGGCAATGTATATCCTAATTACATTGGTTGGATCTTCACAAATTATATGAATGTATTAAATTATCACATATACCCCCAAAATATGTACATCATGTATCAAAAAAATAATGACAATTAAAAATACTTCTGTGGGGTAGTGAGGCTGGGTGGAGTGTACAGGTGAAGTAAGACTGGCCATGTATCGATAACTGCTGAAGCTGGGTCAAAGTTACAAGGGGGCCCATTATACCAGTCTCTGTACTTTTACACATATTTGAAATTTTAGTAGAGTAACTGTAACAGTCTAAAATGTTACTTTAAGTGTTAAAATAAGTGCTTCAATCAATTAACTTACCTACATAAAGCCACCGAAAAAATGCTTTGAAGTTTTTCATACTACTATCTATAACTCTAAAATGATAAAAATAAGGAAAATCAGAAATATGATTATTTTATGGGGTTCATGTATTATTGTTCAACTGTCATGGAATATAATAATCCCAATTGTTCAATTGTATCCTATCTGCATCTTTAGAACAGCAGATTTTACAAATCAAGCATATATCTAAAAATAAAGTTTCAAAAAAGCAAATCCTGATTCTTTTTAAAAACAAAGCAAATAACTCAGATTCTAACGGGTTACACCTTGCCACAAACTGTGTAAGTCTTTTCTAACATTCAGCAAAGTATGAAATCTTTTTCTAACTTTGCAAATAAATCAGGAAAAAAGAGTTTTCAGCATTATTCTCAGTTTAAAAGAAAATACTCATAGGCCAGTAAAAAGAAAACATCAACTCCAACAGAAAATCATTATTATAAATGAGTGCTATGTCACTACCTCTGATATCACTCAACATTATTTTTGAAAGCTGATGTTTGACTGATAATAACTGAGATCTCAAATTGAATTTCCCTGAGCTTTAAACAAATGCACTTCTCAAAATTAAGTGTTGTAAATGGAAGTAATCTTTACTTCAATAAAACTTTCTGAATGTATTGTATTATTTTTTTTAAATCTCTTTAAGCCCCCATCTATAATTACCCTTAGCAAATAATACCCACACTTTTTATTTCTAAATCTCAAAGCCATTTCCAAGCACTATTTCATAATACTACTGGAGAGTTAGGTATTATTAACCTTCCGTAAAAAAGGAAAACATTTGAAATAAATAAAACACTGCAATATCTCTTATGTTACCAACTAATATAATCAAAACTCTCTTGCAGCAACGCTAAAAAAAGGAGAAAAAAGTTCTTTTGTGACTTTCCCAATAATACCCTCACCCTACCCCAGGCAACCAGGCTAACATCAAAATTCTCACTGCCTCAGTTTCTCCATCTGTAGCCTATAAGAATTTAACGTACCTGAAAGGAACAAGAAGTTAAACTTTTCATTCATATTGAAAAGTGATCACAGAAAACTTAATATTTTATATTTGCTCTCACCAGATATGGTGACTCAAAAATACTTCAACATACAGAGAAAAAGCAAATTCATTTCTCCTCCTCAAAGGATTTTGTCCTTTGAGCACAAGCATCTATAGCCTCTACCTTCCAAAATCCCATTGAAATGACAGTGGATGGAGAGGGGTGTGTCAGAAACTCATAAAAACAAAGAGAAAGATCAAAAAAGAAATTAAATCTCAGAAGTGTCCAAAGCTGACGGAGGACTGGTGACTGGTGACGCTCAATAGTGGGGACCTCGTGCCAGGCAGCACAGAGAGGGCAGCCGGGAGGGGGCCACCCACCTGGAGAACCCAGGGTCACTCAGATTTAGCAATGTCAGGGTGATGTAGGGGGCTAGACACAGGCAGACACACTGAAAATATAAAACAGAGTGGTCAATATGTTCTTTCCCCAAAACATGAAGAGTGCCTAGGGGTTTACCTTCCAGTCAAAAACAAACAGAGGCTGGGTGCAGTGGCTCAAACCTGTAATTGCTACACTTTAAGAGGCTAAGGTGGAAGAACTGCTTGAGCCCTGGAGTTTGAGACCAGCCAAGGCAATATAGCGAGGACCTTGTCTCTACAAAACATTAAAAAAAAATTAACTGGGTGTGCTGGTACATGCCTGTAGTCCCAGCTACTTGGGAAGCTGAGGTGGAAGGATTGCCTACGCCCAGGAGATCGAGGCTGCAGTGAGCTGTGATTGTGCCACTGCACTCAGCCTGGGCAACAGAGTGAGACCCTGACTCAAAACAAAAAAATACACAAACAAACAAACAAAACAGAGGCTGGGCACAGTGGTTCATGCCTATAATCCCAGCACCTTGGGAGTGAGGCGGGAGAACTGGTTGAGCCCAGGAGGACAATATAGTGAGACTTTGTTTCTACAAACAATTTTTAAAAAGCTGGTGTGCCCCTGTAGTCCCAGCTAATCAGGAGGCTAAGGCAGGAGGATTGCCTGAGTCCATGATGGCACCACTATACTCTAGCCTGGATGAGAGGGTGAGACACAAACTCAAAAATAAATTTTTTTAAAGAGTTCATCAAAGAAACTGAATAAACTGGGAAGAAGCAACGCACTTCTGTGTGGACCCCAGGAGCCCAAAGCAAAGTTCCACACACTGGCACTCAGATGCTGGTCCCCTGCTGTCCCTGCACACAGAGACTCCAAGCAACTTTCAATTGCTATATGAATAAATGTGAGTAAACAACCATGTGTTAGGCATTTGAAGAAGGCTTGCAATGAGAGACCAAGATAAAAAAGTTAGGTGACCCATCTAATGGAGATAATCCAGGGAACAACAGAAGATTTTTAAAAAATCTACTTTCCTCAGAGTTCAGAAGATGTCATATCCACAAAACAAGAACACAGCTTTGAATAAGGATCTAAAAAGCAAGAAAACACTTTAGAAAGTTAAAATTCAGGACTGCTACAGTAAGAAATTCAGCAGGATGGTTTAGTTCAATGATCTCATCCTCCAACCCTACCTTAACTGCTTACACCAGAATTCACAGCCCAGACCCTGTCATTGCTGACTGAAAACCTGAATCTCAATTTCAAGCATCCCATGTACCAACCACACCCTATCTGTCCAGCATCCTCTCGCTAGGACCCCCACCTTCAACCCACCAGTACCCATCATCTGTCGGTTCTACCACCTGTCACCTTCTCAGCCCCTGAATGTCCTCACTTCCCTCCTAACCTAGTCCAGATTCGAGGGTCCGTCATTTTAGTCTCGTCCTTGCTTCCCATCCATCGCCTGCTGACTTCGCTTCACTCACCAAGCCTGGTAAGCCCGACTGCTGCCCGGCTCTAGGCCCCCTGCTCCTGCAGTGGGCCTGCAGCCACACCGGCTACCCTCACTTTCCCGTTCTCAGGAACACAAGTCCTCTGTTCTATGACTCCAGCCACTGTCTCCTGGCCCACACAACTGCTCCACAGCTTTTCCTGTATTCTTAAACCTCCCACACCACGCCACCTTCCAGTGCTTACTCTGAGCTGGTGATAGAGGATTTCCTTTAAGACAACATGAGCACCAGAAGGTAATGCCTCCAAGATCCCGCCTGCTCACCCCCTCGCCCCTGGGACTCTTTCCTCGCCTTCTCTCCTGCAACTGGGAGAGCGTGCACCTCTGCTTTCCAACCCCTTCCCTTCTGCACTGGGTCCCGTCCCTCTCCTATGCTCTTACTCTAGTCATCCTCCCCTCTCTCATCATCAGTCTTTTCCTTCTAGAAGATCATTCCCGTATATAAACTTGCCCAGTTTCTCCCAGCATGAAAAGAAAAAAAAAAGAAAACCCTAACAACCGTGTTTCCAACTACTGCCCATCCCTGTACAGTGAGACTCCCTGGGGGCTGCACTTGCTGCCTTCTGCGCACTGTTCTTATTCTGCATCGTTCCAGCTCCCATCACTCCCAGCGGCTCTCGTCATTCTGGGACTATCCTATTCTTGGTGCTCCCCTTATTTGACTCGGCAGCATCTGACAACTGACGCCCATTTCTTCTTGAGACGCTGTCTCTGCTCAGTCTGAGGACACCCAAGTCCCTGGCTGTTCTTCCCATTTCCTTGCTGGCTCTCCATTGCCTCCATTATTAAATCAGGTTGCTCCCCTTCTCCCAGCACACCCGTTACCTCATCCAGTCTCACAGCTTCAAATAACAACAATGTGCTGATGGCTCCCAAGGGACACTTCCAGCACACCTCCCCCACTCCCGCCTTAAATACGAGTCTCCTACAATCAACAATGTGCCCGACAGCTCCGCTGTGGATTTAACAGACATTTCAAATTCAATATGCCTTACACACTGACCAGGGGACTAAGATTGACATCACTAAGGAGGGATGGATGGACACTATGTGCTACTGGATGTGATGCCTTGAGAAAGACACAGCGGTTATACAGTAATTCTAGCCAGGAATGCGTAACCTCAATGTAATCATGAAAAAACAGATAAATAAAAAAAAACAAGAAACATGAAATAAATATATATACACACATATATATAACCGGCTTTCTTTAAAAATGTGAATTATCATAAAAGACCAAGAACATCTGACAGTGTGCTCAAAATTCAAGAGACAAAGTAATTAGAACAAATACAGTATCCTGAACTATATCTTATCATACTGGACATTACTGGGATAATTGTAAAATCTGAATGAGCTATGATCTGAATGTTGCATTAATGCTAAAATTCCTAAATGTGGTACCATGGTTACAGAAAATAGCCTTATTCTTAGAAAATACACCCTAGAGTACTACAGGGTACATACATACTCTCAAATGCTTCAGAAAAAATAAACATAATAAAATAAATGTAGCAAAATCTTTAAAAATGGAGAATCAGGGAAAAGAGTATTATCAGAATTACCTTTATTATTCCTGTCATCCTTCTGTGTGAAATTACTTAAAAATAACAAGTTTGAAGAACAATCCAGTCTACCCAAACCAAACTCCTGATCTTATTCTACTCCTTCCCCAAACCTGACCCCAACTCTTCCCCATTTCAGTAAATGTCTACACTACTCGGCTGAGGGCTAAGGCCTGCAACTCCCACGGCTCTTCATTTCACCACCTACATAAAGCCATTCATATAGTTAGCAAGATTCACCTTCCAGTGCTTACTCTGAGCTGATGATAGAGGATTTCCTTTAAGACAACAAGAGCACCAGAAGAAAATCTTGCTAACTATACTTTCAAAATATATTTTGATACTGCCCACTCTTGGCTTCTGGCCTAGTCTGCCTATAATCTATTCCAGCACTAAGTAGCAATAAAGATCTTTTTAAAAGCTAAATCATATCCTTTCACTCTACTGCTCCTAACTCCCAAAGGGCCTCTCATGACATCCAGAGTAAAAGCCAAAGTCTTTACAACTGTCTACTGGCTCTGCAACCTGGTTGTCTTCTGTGATCTGTCAATTCTCCCCTCCTCTCATTTTCATTCAATGCACTTCATCTACACGCCAGGCAGGCTCCATACTCAGGGCTTTCACACTAGCTGTTCCTTCTTTCCCCAAATATCACTCCTGTTCTCATTCAACTTCCTTGCTTGGTTTTTCTCACCACTACTTATCACTATATGACCTACTATATATTTTGATTATCCATTTGTTTATTGTCTGTCTCATTACATTACAATGTAAGATCCACAAAGGCAGAGATTTGTATCCCTTTTTTCGCTGCTGTATCCTCAGCATCTGGAATCTGTTTAAAACACCGTTAAGTGCTCCATAAATGTCTTCTGATGAGTGATAGCATTGGACAATAAAGTGGAAAAAAAATTCTCAGAAAACAAAAGAGACAAAGATATAAAATACAGAAGAACAAATAAGACACACAGAGGATCAATCCATGAATGCTAACATCTGACCAAATAGATTTCTAGAAAAATCTATTTTAAATTATTAAAATAATAGCACAAGAGAATTCAGGTTAAAATGGTTTTTTTTCTTATTATCAGCACAATCAATGAAAAGACCCACATCTAAAAATGCCGTTATGAAATTTCAGCATATTAAGGATAAAGACTACAGCATTTTTGTAGGGGGGAAACCTACAAAAGAATGAGAATCCGAAGCACCAGACTTTCTATCATCAACAGAAAGTCCAGAAATACAATGATCAATGCTTTTAAAGTTCTATGAGAAAATGACTTCCCTCTCAGAATCTTAAGACCAGCCTAAATCACCAATTAAGTATGAGGGCTTGCCTTCCATATCTGCTTTCTGCTAGAGAATGTTTTTCAGCAAAATGATAAATAAGCCAAGAAACAGAGGCAATCCTGAAGAATGGAGGAGATGCCTGTGTGACAGCCACACAGGAGAGCTGGAGCCCAACTGCAAAGCGTCGAAGAGAAAGGGCACCGGGGAAGGGAGCTCTGGGGTTACGCAATTCCCTTCAGAAGGGCAAAGACACAAGGTTTGGAAAAGATAGATGATGCAAGGAAACAAGAAAGCCAAACACAACACAAGCAGACAAGAAGACTCTCTAAAAATTGAAAAGTAAAAGAAATGTAGTATGGTCAAATAATTAGAAGTGTAGAGGTAACCCACAAAAGAACTAAAAACAGAAATCGTCACAAGAGTTTAAACGACACCTTCTGGAGGGAAGACCTGGAGTGAGGACAGGTGGGGAAAAAAGTACAGCTTTACTTCATAAAATATTCTGCTTGTTTTAATCATGTGAACGCACAGTTTTGGTAAAATTTTCTTTTTTTTGAGTCAGAGTCTCACTCTGTCACCCAGGCTGGAGTGCAGTGGCACACTCACAGCCACCGAGCCTCAACCTGCTGGGCTCAGGCAATCCTTCCGCCTCAGCCTTCCAAGTAGCTGGAACTACAGGCATGTGCCACCATGTCAGGTTACTTTTTTTAATTTATTTATTGTAGAGACGAGATCTCACCAAGTTGCCCAGGCTGGTCTTGAAACCCCTGGACACAGGCAATCCTCTCACCTCAGCCTCCCAAAGTGCTGGGATTACAGGCTTGAGTCATCACGCCCAGCCTTCATAAAATTTTAGAAACTTGTTTTAAGAGAATTATGAGAACTTATTTGGTTCTTATTTAAGTAAAAAGTGAATATTCTTGAGTCATTGATTCCAAGTGCTCCCAATACTTACTGAAGAAGTTCATTTGCCTTGAGGATAAAAGAACCCACGGCAGTAATAGCCTCTAAAGAAAAAATAAATAAATATCATTTGTCAAATAAATAAACAGTGTTGACTATATTATACTGAGAAATGAAATCACTACCTTCAATTCCTGCAGCATCTAGTCCAAGAGGTTCATACTTTTGCTTCCAGGAAGCCATTCCTTTCAATTCACTCAGATGGTATAATAAAGACTCAGAGCCGCTATCAAAACAGAGCAGAAGTAAATCAGTACCACTACTATCACCAAGCTACTACCTTACATGAACATTTTTAAATTTTCAGAAATAAAAATGGAAAGCAACTTTAATTTTATTTCTATAAGAAACAATTATTTCTCAGAATTACTTCTAAAACTGTAGCAGTCAAACCTTCGGTCAGAACAAGATAAGTCGTCATAACTCTGAGAAAAACACATGACAGGATTTGATTTGGTAAGGTGGCCAAATTACGTTTCCTAGGTCCCAACGCTTAAGATAGTCATATGGCCATCTTGCTTACCCAAGAACTACATATCCAACATTCAATAAATATTTGTTAAGCTTCAACTTTAGTCCAGGCATGTGTCAGATACTGGGGACACCGTGGTGACCAAAACCATAGGGTCCTCACAGCATTGACAATATAGAAAGCAAGACAGTCACAACCACACAATCATATGGTATACCATTCCAACTACCATAAATGCCTTGAAGGAAACAAAAGTTACAGAAGCTAGTATAACAAAAGAACCAGTCTCATCTGGGGATTAGGGAAGGCTTCTCTGAAGGAGTGAGTCTGAGGTGAGAGCTGAAGAACACACATGAAGAGCAAGGCAGAAGACTTTTAGAAAGTGAGGGGATGTACAAAAGCCCTCAGGGGGAGACAAAATATCAAATCTGAAAAATTAAAAGGCCGCATTGAGGCAGCCATGGCTGAGGCAGAGAGGCAGGTATGCAAAGGTCTCCATTCCAAGAGCAATGGGAAATCAGGGCTAAGGACTCAACATACAACGTTAGCAAAATTTATATACCAAACACATCATCTACTTATAAACCGCTTCACTGAAGTAGCTATGGACAGAAACAGCATGAGACTTGAAGATCTAGGATGACCTCAGCTCTGACACTTGGTAACTTTGGGCCAGTCATACAACCAATCCTGAACTTCAGTTTTCTCTTGTGTAAAATGAGGATAATGACAACAGATGCCTTGCCAAGATGTTAATGAGTAGATAATAAGCTTTGTAAACCATAAAATGTTAATTTCACTGCTCAAAAAAGGGATATGTACCCAATTCAAAATGTATTTCATACTTATTTGAGTGAGAAAAAAGTCCAGACAGGGTCTATCCCAGCAAAAACATGTTGGAAAATGATTTCATAAAGTAGAACTATTATTGATCTTTAAGTCTTGGGTATACCAAGATTCCTCTCAAATGTCGTCAACAATTTTAGCTAGAAAAGGCTCAAAAAGAGAATGCCAAATGCTGAAGAGAAAGCTGCAGGAAGAAGCCCAATGTCATGTACATGTGGATGCAATACCAAAACATTTGACATCACCTTCATACCTCTGTAAGTGACTTATCACCAATTTTTGTATACTGGAATATGATGACTCTATGGACTGGCCAAGCTTTTTTAAGCCCTAATTAAGAGAAGAAAATATATTTAGTATATAATCAGGACACTACATGCCACTCTAAGAAAAAGAAAAAACAATTAAGAATGTGCTTATAGTTATTAAATATAGCGCATAGATATTTTAACTGCACCTTTACTGTCAACTGGTTCATCAAGAGAGTCTGAAGTTCAGCACTACAATGAAAAAGAAAGTATTTTTAGTCATTTCTCTGTTCAAAATCTGAATGCATCACTTACAACGTTTAAAAACTTTTAAATTTCAAAGCACAAATAAGATTTTGAAACCAAAGAGAGAAATAGCCTAATAAAAATTAAATTCTGTGCATGTGACAAGACATCACATGGATCCCATAAGTAGGTAACATATGTATTGATTGTAAAAATTAAGACTTTTGCAATTCCAAAGAAACAGACAGAAAACAATAAAGTCTAGAAATATACGAAGATGTATATGAGGATTATGAGGATGTACTGTAGGCTAAGATGGCATTACACATCCCTAAGGAGAAGGCATCATCCTCAATAATCATACTGAGCAACTACCTAAATATTTAAGAAAAAAGGACATCCACCTTCTACAGCATGTGATCAAGTACATTATGTAAATGGAATGAAGCACAAATCATACGAAAGCCCTAGAAAAGATATAGATCTTTGAATCCTCAAGATGAGAAAGATCTTTTTAAGAATAACAGCAGGCCGGATTCGGTGGCTCAGCCTGTAATCCCAGCACTTTGGGAGGCCAAGGCGAGTGGACTGCCTGAGCCCACGGGTTTGAGACCAGTCCAGGCAACTTGGCGAGATCCCATCTCCACAATAAATCAAAAAAATTAGCTGGGTGTGCTAGTGCATGCCTGTAGTTATGGCTACTTAGAAGGCTGAGGCAGAGAAGGGTTGCTTGAACCCAGCGGGTTGAGACGCTGGGGTGGCCACGAGCGTGCCACTGCACTCCATTCTGGGTGATGGAGTGAGACTCCAACTCAAAAAAAAAAAAAAAGAATAACAGCAAAAGCAGATACAATAAAGGAAAAAAGTGGTTTGACTACATAAAAATTTTTAAATTTTTATACATTCAAAAATATACACACATACATACACACACCAAATGATCGCACTTCCTTTTTTTTAAAAGTACATAGGAAGATACATGCTAATTTTCCTTTTGGTTCTGTGTACCAATTTTTTTTTTTCCACAATTAGAAATTATTTTTGAAATAATTAGTTATCACAAAAAAGGAAGAAAATATAGGCACACCTAATTTGAGTTTATTACCTTGCTTTCCCCCACAACAGCAAGTGCATGAATTCATCTTGCACTGATGTGGTTGTGCTCTTTTCCTAAACAAAAATGAAAAGAAGCTGTGACATGTATTTCTAAATTATAAGCATATTTGTCCAAAATTATAGGACTATAACTCCTTTTCTTTACCTCAACCATCTCTCAAATTCATATTTAAAGCGATCACATGAACATGAGTGACCGGAAGGCAGCCAGTCAGCAATTCCAACACCTGACCTTGTTCCTCACACGCCACTGGCTCTACCTCACAATTCTGTCCCTACCTAAGTTGTGCCAGTGGGACAAAAGCCCTTTTTGCAAAACTGAGAAAATAGTTTGAGGTGAGACCAAGCAATTTGAAGGAAATCATGATCTTAGTCTTCTACAAATTAGACTGACTTTTCTCATGTACCTTCTACATACATGATGCACCTTTAGCTCAAACTCCACAAGAAACTTCAGTTACCTGCACAAACTTAGTGAGACGAGAATCCATCTGCATCAGTATTTCCTCCCATGCCTCACACATGCATGTTAGTGACAAATTTATATACTAGTAGCAAAAAAAAAAAAGAATAAAGTTAAAATTGCAAGAAAGCTTTAAACCAACCTGCTTGGTGTAAACTTAATACCATGTGCTTCTAATGATCAATGTCTCAAAGAAATCTAGAATTTACTTTCAGTTACTCTTTTAACTCAGTTAAGCCTGAGAAAAAGAGAAGACCAAAGCTAACATTTGATAATCACTTAGCAATTAAACATTCCAAGAGTTTAGAATTTTACAATAAAACATTCTTAAATTTAAGTTTTTGTCTGAGAAACAAATATCCTCAAGTTTTTTATATATGTCATATGTACACTAAATATCGAAATGCTGGTTTGGTCAGCTATTCAATTTTCAAACAGGATACTAATCTCCGAATCTAGAAACCTTTGACATCAAGTAAATTAACAACTATGGTAGAATGAAAAAAAATGGCCACAATTCTTTGTAGCTCCTTCAGACAGAGTCCATTTCTCCAGCCTTGAGTCCTGCGCTTTAACTAACAGAATATAGCAGAAACAACACTAGGGCCTCAAATGTCTCAGTAGCTTCCACCTGCGCTCCTGATTGTCCTGCCTCAACCACCACGTGAACAAGCCTGGGCTGGCTTGCTGGAGGATGAGGGATGCAGAGCAGAGACAAAGCCACATCACAGTCAAGCAACACACTGGCTGGCACCAGCTTGACATCTAAACCTGCCCCAGATCACCAGAACCTCCTGGCTGAGCCCAGCCTAAATTGCCAAACTACAGAATTGGAAGCTAATTTGTGAAGGGTTCATTATGAACAAAATCCAATTCATATGAAACCTGTTTTTCACTACAATGCTTTATTTTCATAAAATGTAAATGGCATTTTACTTATGGAAATGCTATTAAAATTTTAAATTGTTTCTTTTTTTTTTAGAGGTGGTAAATAGAGTGAAATAGGAATAGATTCTCAATTAAATTTCCTTTTCTTGTTTTAATGGCCATTATGGGAAGATTATCAGACTAAACATCCCTACTGCAGATAGTTTTACAAAACAAAATTTTGAAGATTTTTATTTACAGAACTTTAGAAGCTGACAGTAATATTCACATAAAACAAGCTATAGATAAATACCTGTAAAAGAGCTGAAATGTGAGTAAATTTTCTGGCCATCCGAGTTACTTCAGGTAAGAAAGAATACAACAGATTGGTTTCAAGCTGTAAAATCAAAAGAATAAAGTGACTCACATTCAGATGTACTTGCTTCTTTTAAAGATAAATCAGTCATGACCAGCTCAAAGCAAAACCAAAAAAACCTATAACTGCGAGAGAAGAGGTTAGGTCTAACTATGTACCAGAAAGACTATGTAAGAATTCTCTCTTTGAGCAGTCTGGAAACGACAGCTCACAGACTTAGATTACCTAACCTGTGCGAAACTGCAAAGGTCACTCTCTTTGGGGTTCTCACTCCCTTTTATGAAGCTGGAATAAATGTAATAACCTGTTTGGTAACACTACTATGAGGAAATTTTAAAATGGCCACAAATTTATGTAAATTGTGAGGTAGAAAAATTAAAGGCTATTGATAAATATAAGGAGAATATCTATCAATGGTATGTGAGTTATATCTCAATAAAGTTGTCATTTAAAAATATCGATTACAAACTTCACAGTAGCAGCAGATCGTTTTACTATAGCCAAAACACAATCCTGGTGATCACCGGTTCACTGAACTTTATGATGAAGAGCAAATAAGAACTGAGGGGGAGAGGGAAAAAAACAACAACAATTACAGGGAATCGTAAGTCAAGAGTTTTCTGATGCTCTGAATACAATACAGAATGGTGGAAGGCACCACATGCACTGCATCTCGCCTTTTTTATTCTATTTTTGTTTTGAGAATTCACACATATTCAGGTTAAATGCCTAGGATATTTAAGGAAAGACTTCTGGGAGGATTTCTTGGCAAGGCAAGGCTATGATCTAAATAATCCATGGAGCCCAGACAGTTGCCTTCATCTACAATGCAAACAAGCACACAATTAAAGCAGGTTTCCCCAATATTAAGCGATCATTTTACACAAGATGTAATGTGTTAGTTAACAGCACAGACCCTGAAGTCAGACTGCCTAGCTTCAACTTTCCAATCCTGTGACATCAAGTAAGTTCTGAAGTGTCTCTATGTGTCCATATACTTATCTATAAAATGGGAATAATAACAGTATCTATCTATTAGGATGTTGGGAAGATTAAAATGAATTATTCTGAAGCACTCAATACATGGCACCTATATGCTCGTCTTTATTATTTTCAGAGACAGAGCCCTGAGAAAACACTTGGTACAAAGTTGAACTGGTTTAGTAACCAATTAACAGTCATTAGTAGACCATCAAAACTGTTTTTATGAGAACTATATTGCAGCATGGAGAAAATAATACAGTATTCACTATAATAACATTCAATATATGAGATTTAGAAATCCCAAGCCAATTTTTTTGTTTCATTTTGTTTTAATGACCATTAGAATACAGGGAGATGGCGATTTCTTTCTCCCATGCCAGCTCTGGCATGTTTCCCTTTCTTTTCTCCCTTCTTTCTCTAATAAACTTGAAAAAAAAAAAGAATATTGTGAGATATGGATAATAAAAACCTGTAAAAATCTATTAAATATGTATTTGCTCTTCACTGTTATCAAGTTCCAATACTCACCTGAAAGTATGAAACTTCTGAAGCACCACTGGTAGAAACCTCTGTGACCACCGACAATGATTTCAAATCACTTGATAAACATAATGCAAGACAAGTACCAGCAATCTGTAAAATTGGTCAACCCCCCCAGTATATTTAGTATTATTGCTAGGTTGTATCTGGCTACAATACAGAAGGCAAAAATTCACACAGAGCTTTAAAAAGTAGAAACACCTATTCCTGGCTCCAGTTACATGTCTAGCAGATGAAGGCAGGTGTCTGTCTGCATAAACCTCCCTAGTCACAAGGACAGAAAATCATTCTGGTTTCTTCCTCCTCTCCCATTAAGCACCAACATACTCTACAGAGTCAACAATATTTTCTACCCCTTCTGGGAGTCATCAAAGTCAGATGAAAAAGCTATGGAGAACACAGAGACTTAGCAACTCTAGTTGGTTCAGGACTGAGCTGAAGATTGCTTTTGATGACTTCCATTCCAACCACAAATCGTAGCTCTCTTCTATCACAGGCTAGAAAAATACTAAATCATAATCAAGTATATATCATTTATCTTTTTGTTAAAGAAAAAGAAAACTAATTTCACAAATAGCCCCTGATCTTTATAGACGTATCACTACTACTTTATCTTAGTTAAGATGAATATCCTCTGAGCATTTAATAAATAATTCTAATAACTAAAACTAAAAAAAATTGTTGTTTTATTCTTTGTACATAAATGAATTAGTCTAAGAGAAATAATAAAACATTTTTAAGAACTTACCCCTGTGACTCGAGCTATTTTGAACATTCCATAAGCATACAGCTCAATAAATCCAGCGCTTCCTCCAAGGATAAGAATATTAAGCCTAATTAAAGATAATGCAACAAGCTGAGGACCAATCAACAACAGAGATTATTGCATTCTTAAACCAAGATAGAAATTGTTACTGTTTTCATATTATCTACATGCTAAAGCTCCCTTTCAAAGAGAACTGAATCATCAAACAAATCCACAAATACTCAATATTCAATCGTTTCTGGCTTATTCCTTTCCCCCCAAAAACATACATTTTCTCCAGTCTAAAAAAAACAGCTTACAGTAAAATAGGAATGTATCATTATAATAACAACTGTACTTATATGCTTTAATATCAAAACAATCCTTTTACCAACTCAAAGGTGTCATCAGTTTGAGTATGGCTTTTATGCCAAATATATCAAATGGACATAAAGAATGTGAATATTTATGCTGATGCAAGAAGCAAAGGAAAAAAATAATGTGAATGTTTAAATTTTAGAAACTCTAGTACATATATTCTTTTACTTCTTATTAAAATAAAAATAGGTAGATTGTATTAAGACTTGACAAAATGACAGACCATAAAATAAAAACTAATAGATACTAAGGTCTATATATTGTTTGAAGGTATTAATGTAAACAACAAAATAACATGACAAATAAAGGACTTGCTCTTGAAACTTTTGAAAACTGCCCCAGTATAAAATAACAACTTTAAGACATTAAACTTATTTAAGATATCTGTAGTATTTACCTGACATCTCCCAAGAGCTTAATAATTTCATCAGAATTTTCTTCACTAAAATATAAAAATAAATTGGGTCATCTTTCAACTATATCTTTCAAATGATAATAGATTATCTTACTTGAAAACAAAAAAGGCAAATCTTACCTAAATATTTTGGAGGTGTTGCTATAACTAGAAGAAAACAGAGATTAAGGTAAAAAAAAGAAAAAACACTTAACAAAAATACATTTTAAAAAAACACATGAGAAAACTGTCACAGCATTAAGAGTAGAGGAAAGAGAAATCTGTAAGAATTCCAAACACATCAACCCATGATACTTACTTTTTTGGCAATGTAGGTAGTTTAGGTAAGAGAAGATTTGATTCATCTTCAGCATTATAAAAGGATGTTAGAACACTAGAAAAGAAAAAAAGAAAAGCATTATAAAACCACAAAATATTTTACTTCTTTTTCCATCAAAGAATGCTAATTTTTTTAAAAGATGCCCAGTTTTACAACCTTACCAAGTAAATAGTTGCCACAAATATTTTATCATTGTAAAATAGTCAATATAACAATCACAAATGAGAAACTGAAAGTAGGAAGTCATTTCAGGGAAAAAAAAGTTATTTTAGAAAAAAACTCAGCCTAGCCACTATACTTTTAGAGAAACAAATATTAACAAACTTTTCTCAACATATGAAATTCATGCATATATAATCAGATATATATCTTTTCTTAATCTTCATTTAAGAACCCACACTATTGTCTTTAAGAAAGAATTTTAAGACTGAGATGGACAAAAAAAGAACTCACACTAAGCATATGAGTATTAAGAGTAATTTTAAAGAACACTGCAATTACTGTATCATTTCATTATTGGTTCTATGACTTATATTCACTTGGGAATATGATAACCAAACAGGTATATAAGATTACACCATGCACCATTTTAACGGTCTTGAAAGACCCTGGAATTTCCACATACTTTCTAAACTGTTAGTAGAAAAGTATGTGGGGAATACACTTAACAGATAACTGGACTGGGATATAAATTACATAGTATGCTCTGATCCTCTAACTGTCTATAAAGTCACGTAACCACTTGCAATCCTTCCTTATCTGATAATGGATTAATCATGCTGGTTTATCTATAGTATATTTCAAACCCCAGGCTAAATCCTTGCCATCCAATTCTTTCAAGCCTCCCTTAGGAATATTGCTAATTAATATTTACGATTTACAAATTTATTTGATATTAACTTAGTGAAACTTACTTAGAGAGTAAAAAATAATGGAGGCCATTGCCTTACTAGACTCTGGTGTGGCCATGTGCTCTTTGAGCTATGGCTGTCGCCCTGCTTCCTGGCTTTGGCCCCTTCTCTGTCTTGGAGAGGTGAATCTTCTGTCTCTCTCTCTCTCTCTCTCACTAGGTGAATCTTCTCTCTCTCTCTCTCTCTCTCTCTCTCTCCAATTTGCTTTCTAAATAAACTATATTTTCCAATCTAAAAAAAAAAAGATAATGGAAAGAAAATTATCACATTTTCTCTCTTTTCCCCCAAAACATCTTTTTTTAAATCACTAGCCAAACCCAGTGATCCCTTAGGCCATATCTACAGCAAACCTAGAGTATTACTTGATTATATAGACTAAGGAAAAATTTTCATGAAACAAGGAAACTAACAGGACCATGGACAAAGAACGAACATGTTAGGCATCAGAACAGAATGTTCAGCTTAGCACTTTTCACACTCTAAGAATATTTACTGAGACACAAAAACAAAGGTCTGACTGGGCACAGTGGCTCATGCCTGTAATCCCAGCATTTTGGGAGCCCAATGCAGGAGGATCACCTGAGATCAAGAGTTTAAGACCAGCCTGGGCAAGACACTGCATCGACAAAAAACCAAAAACAAACAAATAGAAAAGATCTGGATGAAATAAATGGTGAAATGGAAATTAATATAATTTTGAGATTAATGAATTTTGAGATTCTGTGTTCTGTTTCACCATTTATTTCATCTGGAGCTTTTGTGTATGTGTCTCAGTAAATAACCTTAGAGTATAAAAAGACTAAAAATAGAAAAACCTTGGCTATTCAGGTATTACTGCTCCACTAAGAAAATGCAGGTATACTTCATTTTATTGTGCTTCCCTTTATTGTGCTTCCCAGATATTGTGGTTTTTGTTTTGTTTTGTTTTTGTTTTATGACAAACTGAAGGTCTGTGGCAACCTTGCATCAAGCAAGTCTCCTGACAACAACTTTTCCAACTGCCATGTGCTCCCTTTGTATCTCTGTGTCACATTCTGGTATTTTTTCCTCGCAATATTCCAGATTTTTTCATTATTAATATATCTGTTACGGTGACTTGTGATCAGCGATCTTTGATGTCACTATTGTAATTGTCTTGGGGTGTCACAAACCCTGCTTGAAAGACCACCGACTGAAGTGAGAAATGTGCTTGTTCTGACTGCTCCAACTGGCGGCTGTTTCCCATCTCCCTCTCTGTCCTTGAACTCCCCTATTCCCTAAGACAAAACGATATTGAAATTAGGCGAACTAATAATTCTTCAATGGACTCTAAGTGTTCAACTGAAAGGAAGAGCTGTATGTCTCTCATGTTAAGTCAAAACCTAGAAATGATTAAGCTTCGTGAGGAAGACATCTTAAAAGCCAAGACAGATTGAAAGCTGGGTCTCTTGGTCAGTTAGCTAAGGTGTGAATACAAAGGAAAAGCTCTTAAAGAAAGCTAAAAGTGCTATTCCAGTGATCACACAGATAATAAGAAAATGAAATGGCCTTATTACTGATATGGAGAAAATCTGAGTGATCCAAACAGAAGAGCAAACCATTTGTAACATTCCCTTAAGCCGAAGTCTGATAGAGCAAAGGCCTAACTCCTCTCTCTCTCTTCAAGAGGGATAAGGAAGCTGCAGAAGAAAAGTATGAAGCTAGCAGAGGTTGCTTCATGAAGTTTAATGAAAGATACTGTCTCGATAACATAAAGTGCAAGGAAAAACAACAAGTGCTGATGGAGAAGTTGCAGGAAGTTATCAAGAAGATCTAGGCTGGGTTCAGTGGCTCAGCCTGTAATCCCGCGGCCTTTGGGAGGCTGTGAGTAGATTGCCTGAGCCCGCGGGTTCGAGACCCACCTGGGCAGCGAGACCTCATCACTACAATAAATCAAAAAATCAGCCAGGCATGGTAGCTCATGCCTGTAATTCTGGCTACTCGGAAGGCTGAGGCGGAAGAATCGCCGGAGCCCAGCAGGTCAATGCTGCGGTGGTTGGGAGCAGCCACTGCACTCCAGTCTGGGCGACAGAGTGAGACTCCAACTCAAAAAATAAAAAAATAAAATAAAAATAAAAATAAAAAAAAGAAGATCTAGCTAAGATAATGGATAAAGGTGGCCACACTAAGTAATAGATTTACAATGTCAGCAAAACACCTTACCTTTGAAGATGCCATCCAGGACTTCCATAGCTAGAGAGAAGTTAATGTCTCCCTTCAAAACTTCAGAGGATAGACAGACTGTCTTATAAGGAGCTAATGCATTTGGTAACTTTAAGTTGAAGCCAATGTTCATTTATCGTTCTGAAACCCTATGACCCACAAGAACTGACTTTGCTGTGCTCTATAAATGGAACAAGAAAGCCTGAATGACTGTGGTTCACTGTCACCCAGGCTGGAGCAGTGGCATGATCATGGCTCACCACAGCCTTGACCTCCTCAGCTCAGGCAATCCTCCCACCTCAGCCTCCAGAGTAGCTGGGACTATAGTTGCATGCCACCACACCCAGATAATTTTTTTATTTTTATGTTTCATAGAGACAAGGTCTCCCTATGTTGCCCAGGCTGGTCTTGAACCCCTGGCCTCAAGCAATCCTCTTGTCTTGGCCTCCCAAAGTGCTCGGATCACAGGCAAAAGTCACCATACCAGCCTGGCTCACTGAAAATTTTAAACCCACTGCTGAGACCTACCGCTCAGTAAAAAAAGATACTGCTCATTAATAATACATTCAAGAATTCTGATGGGGATATATAAAACAATTAATGTGGTTTTCATGCCTGCTAACAAATCACCCATCCTGCAGCTCATCAGTAAAGCAGTAATTGAGAGTTTCAAGTCTTATTACTTAAGAAATATATTTCATAAGACTATAGCTGCCACAAATAGCGATTCTTCTTTGAATCTGAGCAAAGTGAATCAAAAACCTCCTGGAAAAGATTCATCATTCTAAAGGCCATTAAGAATATTTATTATTCATGGAAAGAAGTCAAAATATCAACATTAACAGGAGTATGACAAAAGTTTACTCTAATCCTCATGGATGACTCTGAGGGGCCTTGGACTTCAGTGGAGAAATTAACTGCAGATGTGGTGGAAACAGCAAGATAACTAGAATTAGAAGTAGAGCTTGAAGATGTGATGAATTGCTGCAATCTCATGATAAAACTTGAACAGTTAAGGAGCTGCTTCTTATGAATGAGCAAAGAAAGTGGTTTCTCAAGATGGAATATACTCCTGGTGAAGATGCTATGAACATTGTTGGAATGACAACAAAGGATTTAGAATATTACATAAGCTTAGCTAACAAAGCAGCGGCAGGGTTGGAGAGGACTGACTCCAATTTTGAAGGTTCTACCATGGGTAAAATGCTATCAAACAGCATCACATACTACAGAGAAATATTTCATGAAAGCAAGAGTAAATCGATGAAGCAAACCTCACTGCTGTCTTATTTTTTTAAATTGATACAAGAAAACCAACCTTCAATAACCACCACCCTCAGCAGTCAGCAGCCATCAACATCAAGGCAAGACCCTCCACCAGCAAAAAAGATTATGATTTGCTGGTGACACAGATGATTGTTAGCAGTTTTTTCAATAAAATACATTTTAACTAAGTTACGTATATTGTGGGATAGATTTTTTTTCAGAGGGAAAAAAACTCATAGAGCATTACAAAATTTCATCTTGATAAACAAAACTAAAATTTAAATGCAGCATACATATACTGAGCACTCATATACTCCTAAATTTACATTTAAAAAAAAAAAACATTTTGACAGTTGGGGGTAGGGGAGGGAAATAAAAATAAATAAATAAATAAACACTTCATGGACATCCAATCGTCCACACAACTGAAGTTTTTCATCACTCATTACCCTACCTGCTTTCTACAGTCACTTCCATCCAATGCATACAAGAAACTGGCGCTTCCACGGAAAAGGAGTGCAAGCTTTCAGGTTTTTCTACATCACACAAAACAATTTTCTTGGTGTCAGCAAGAGCAAAGGCCAAAACTAAAACAAAATTTTTAAAAAATCAGAAATTAATAAATTAGCATAACATTTGAGAAAAATAAATGGGTTATTTCACTTATTGCCCAGTTGTACTCTTAAATACATCTTAATCATAGAAATTATTTGACCCAAAAACCCTTCAATATTTTAAAGCTAAAAGAGAGAGAGCTCTGCATATACTTTAGTTCCTTTATGAATGAGGCTAATTTTCTTTTTTTTTTTTTTAGTTGAAATTGCACTCCGTCGCCTAGGCTGGGGTGCAGTGGCACACTCACAGCCACACCTATGTCAACCTGCTGGGCTCCAGCAATCCTTCTGCCTCAGCCTTCCAAGCAGCTGAAACTACAGGCGCGCACTATCACACTTGGCTGATTTTTTAAATTTATTGTAGAGATGTCTCACCAAGTTGCCCGAGGTTGGTCTCGAACCCGTAGGCTCAGGCAATCCACTCGCCTCGGCTTCCCAAAGTGCTGGGATTACAGGCTTAGCCACCGAGCCTGGCCTAAGCTAATTTTCAATTGCTCACATTTCCTGAGTTATATACTTTGTCATGCATTATAGTTAACATCTTACACATCAAAGTCTCTAGACTAGAACCCGTTGTCAAGCAGAAAACACAGGTCTCAAAATAAACAATTATGTCTTATTACCATGACATAATGGTTTCCTAAACATGTCTAAAAGGTAAGAAGTGATTCCATCTGCCTTGCTCTTGGAAAGTTTATAGTCCCCTTTTGTGTTTTTAACCCATAATAGGAAGCAAGGCCATCAAATTATGATGAATCTTCTTCTTTTGAGTGTGGCTGAATTACATAGTACAGTTTCTCTACATAAGTAACTATGTCTTTCTAACATATCTAATCTAACTTCCAAATAAAGGGCAATGAGTTTCACTGCATATCAGTCACTACATGCACCTTTGCTAGACGTAAGGCAATCTCGGCCTTCCTTCTTATAACAATGTAAAACAATCTTAAAATGATCATTATCTAACATAAAATCATATTTTACTGTCCAAAAAAAACCTGAGATATATATTTCTTAATGAAAAACACATCTACTTAAATACATTTTAATGCACACTTTTATGATTTATCTTTGAGATTCTGTTTTTTGGATAAGTTAGTGTAGATCTCAAAATGCTACTTACAGAAGTCCTTTAATTTTACACATACTCAACACATATTCTAAGAAAAAAGAATACAGAATGAGTATAGCATTGTAAAAAGTATTCTTGGAAATTCCACCTTTGGGAACGAATCTAAGGAGCTAATCACACAAAGTTCTTCCCGGTGTTTGGAGCGTTTATACAGCATTGCTCACAAAAGCCAAAAACTGAAAACAATCTAAATGTCCACCAACAGGGAACCGATTTAGTAAATTATAATCTATTATAATTTATTATAATATATATTATATATATTAGTATGCAGCTATTTAACATTAATGTCGTAAAATCTACCCACACTGAATAAAGTGTGCAAAAAAATAAAAAGCAAAAGCTACTCAACAAAATATCATACATCAAATGATCTTTTAATAAAACTGCATATATAGATCTCTCTATATATGTATTTTATCAGGAAAATTTGGGAAAAACGTTCACCAAAATAGAAACAGTTGCTATCTCAAAGTGATATGCTTGCAGTGGACTTTTAAGTAATTATTTATATTTACCTAGAGAAAAACATTAAGCAACGAGGAGCACATTTTTTACAAAAGCAATTTGCTTTTTTCTGAAAGCATCAATAAAAATTTTAGTACTTATTTATCTAGAGAAAAAAGCAACGAGGAATACATTATTTTATAAAAACAATTTGTTATTTTCTTAAAGCACCAATGATATAGATGAATTCAAATTATAGAATTTAGAGCATTTTACTGTACTGACTGTATGTATACAACAGCTCAAATAAGGACTGCCATTGTAAAAATATCACATGGAAGAGGAAGGTTCAGTCATCAGAGCTATTACAAGCTGCAGCATGGAGGGTACTAGCAGAAGAAAGATCATATAGAAATGGAAGGAATGGGGTCTGAGCTGATCGTCCCCCAGGCGAGGCCAACACATGTGGATAGAGAGCCTCACATCAACACTGAAATACATTTTTGAAAGAAAACACCATCATGGCACTGAACTGACTGGCAAGTGGCAGGCAGCGCTTGGGTCAAATGGTACAGGGTAAGAAGACAGCAGAAAGAACAAAACCACAATACTGTATAAAACCCATCAGATTTCACTTCAGAGTTGTCTTTGCCAAGAAGTCAGAGTTCATGTAAAAGATATCTTTGCTAAGAAACAGGATAGTAAAATTAATCTGAGTTCTATAAAAAATTTTAAAGCATTAAAAAAAAAAAGTCTCCAAACTGGCATTTACAATTCTAAAATATAGTAAGAACAATAAGTTCTTTCTGAAGATGGGCTTTCTTTACAGAATATACTTTGTGAAAATAATACTATTATCATTACGTTTGCCATCCGGTCTCCAAGCCAGACAGGTCACTTCCTTTCCTGTGTTTTCATTTGGTGGAAAACTCCAAACTCGATGAAAACTTGCAAGCCGATGAAGTAAAACCTAAGACAAAACAAACATAATGGCAGAAAACAAAAAATTCATTTCCAAAAATAAAATAAATCTAGATCCCCACTATAAAATTTTTAAAAATTACCATCTCTTGAGTATAATATCTAGCTACCAGAGAACAGAGGACAGCAAGTGTTTGAATGAACATAAGGTATTTTGAAATAAAGTGACTGAAACAAAGTCTAACTTAACTCTATACCTTACATATCTTCCTATTTTTTATGTCAACAGAAGACTTACCTCTTAGAAAGGAAGAAAAAGCCTCTCCAAGAAGACACCTAAAAAAGAACGGCACTCAAAAGGTAGCTGTCGCACAGGAAACAAACACTAAACTTGGAACCAGACAACCTGGCATTGAATTTCTGTTGTGTCACTTACTAACCACGGATCTTAGACAAGTCACTTAGCCACTCTAAATGTCAATTTCCACACCTGTAAATTCCCACCCTAGAGGTTCAAGATGATGTCCTTGTGCTGCAAAATAAGACTGCCCTTATTCCAGCCTCTATACAACTACTGAAAATAAGGAAGAAAAGGCCTTACAACTGCATGTGCTCCTGAAAAGATTCGTCGCACTCCCTGCTCCCCACACTCAGCCTTGCCACCGTTCCCTGACTATCTCACAGCCCAGAGTTCCCTACATTCCTGGTTACCTGGGTCACAAGGAACCCAGGACTCCCAAGGAGGTGCTCACGCTCTCGACTTGACCCTTCCTTTCCTAAAACCATCTCTGCCATTCCTTACTTCTAAAACTCTCTGTAGCCTCCGAGACTCATAGTCAGGTGTTATCATCTTTAATAACTCAATTCTTCTCTCCGAAAAGTGCCTTTCATCTGGGGACACTGATTTCCTGCAGCATTCTCGGGTGGTGGCTGTTTTGCATGCCATGGTCCCAGTACTACTGTGTCAGATGAAGTAGGTGTTCTCCTTGTTCAACTCCATTTCTTCTCTCACTTTTTTTTTTTTTTTTTGAGTCAGAGTCTCATTCTGTCACCCAGGTTGGAGTGCAGTGGCTTACCGCAGCCTCAGTCTCCTGGGCTCAGGTGATCCTCCTGCCTCAGTCTCCCAAGTAGCTGGAACTACAAGCACGCATCACTACACCGCACTAATTTTTTGTATTTTGTGTAGAGATGAGATCTCACTATATTGCCAAGGCTGGTGTTGAACTCCTGGGCTCAAGCAAGCCTCCTGCCTTGTCCTCCCAAAGTGCTGGGATTACAGATGTGAGCCACCATGCCCGGCCTCATTTCTTCTCTTCTCTAAAATCTCCTAACTTTGAATCACAGGCAATCAGACTGTAACACTCGCTATCCCTCTTATTTATTTTATTTTATTTTTTTGAGTCAGAGTCTCACTCGGTCGCCCAGGCTGGAGTGGAGTGTCACACACGCTCACGGCCACCACAGCCTCGATCTGCTGGGTTCAGGTGATCCTTCTGCCTGGCTAACCTGCTATCCCTTTTAACTGCAGTCTTCCAGACCCCTAGGCCATTCTCCTTATTCCTTGACAATTTGGATTCCTGGCACACTCATGCTTTCCAACAACACTGCTCATTGCTTTTTGGGTGACTTCAAGAGCTACAATGTCCTGGCCTTTCAGTTCTCAACTACCTCTCTTCCAATGACCACATCTCCCACCTCACCTCAACTTTCCCGGAATCACACCCTCAGCCTGTCACTACCAACAACTACAGTGCTGCCATAATCTCAATTTTAAACTTCCTGCTTTCCATCCACCACCTTATCTTTATCTTTCCAGCTCACCTCTACAAGACCCAACTTGAATTTCTCAACCTCACCAGGGCACACATCCATGGATACTACCACCTATTTACTGTCCCTCACCTTACACATGTCCTCAGTTTTCTACTTAATCAGGCTGGAATCCAAGGGTCATTACTGCAATCGCTCCCCTTGCACATGACTTCAGCATTCTTGCATTCCTCTTGCCTTGTCCTGCTTGCAGAACAACCCTAGTTAAACCTGACCACCCCGGCAGCCACACTGCCAAACAGAATGCACAGGCATGGACAACTACACTCACTGTTTTCTCTCAGAATAGAAGACCAACAGTCCCATTAGGTTTCCCAGTCCACCTGCCCTGTCAGCTTTTTCATACTTCTTTCAGTTCAAGCTTCCAGTATTTTCCTCTCTGTTTTCATTCTTGAACAACGCCCTTGCTTCTTCACTGAGAAAATGGAAGCAACAGTGCCACCACCACACCTATCCATCTGACTGCACTGCTGTCCTGATTTTCCAAGATCCTTCCTACTGCTGTGTACCATCTACTGTTCCATCAACTGCTCTCTAGAACCATGGCAGAGTTTTAAAGCACCCTGGCAGAGGCGGGAAACTGGAAGATCTCTTGGCAGGCCCTGAGAAACCAGACATCAACACCTGATGATCAGACATCACCAGGTGATCAGACATCAACATGGTGATGCCGTTTTGCAGGCTGTTAGGCTTCCCTGGTTGCTGAGACTTCCTTACCACTAGTTTCCACATTTGGTTGTACACAAGACTTCTCATCTAGCCAGACAACTATCAGGAAAAAAGCTTTGGCAATAAGGCCAAAGGAGGAAAGTGGCACAGATGAAGGTTTCCTTACAAAATGGCTGGCAGGTGATGGGAACTCCCAGAAGAAAGTTGGGTACAACTGGTTTATAGTCATTGTAGCAGAAGAGAATGTGAACCAGAAGCGTTAGTAGACAACACTCAAGCACGCTCAGTCCTACCCAAGGATGACCCTTCCCTCACTCAATCTGTAATGGGAGGTAGCTGTCTGTCCAACCCACAGCACAAACCTGGACAACAGCAGCTGGATTCTCCAATAAATCCTCTGGCAGCTACATGCAGGCACACTTGCAGCTAAAGTTGACAACTGACTCATCTGTCTTCTGCTAGTAAACTGTAAACAAAGCTGGGTCTTCGGGCCTGCCATGTCTAGTTCACGAGTGGCACATTGTGGACTTTATAAAAAAGTCCGTTTAACTAATAAATCGCCAGGCGTGGTGGCACTAGCCTGTACTCCCAGCACTTTGGGAGGCGGAGGCAAGGGGATTGCCTGAGTTCAGGAGTTCGAGACCTGCCTGAGCAACGTGGCGAGACCTTGTCTCTACAATAACTCAAAAAATAAGCCGGGCGTGGTGGTGTACGCCTGTAGTCCCAGCTACTTGGAAGGCTGAGATGGAAGGATCGCCTGAGTCCAGGAGGTCGAGGGGGCCGTGAGCGTGCCACTTGCACTCCAGCGTGGGTGACAGAGTGAGATTCCGACTCATAAAACCCCAAAAAACTATTAAGTCAATGAATGAAAGAGACTTGAAGATGCAGGATTATGTGACACTGTTAAGCTGTGTGAAAACTGTCGCTTTAGCCATAAAGCGTATAAATCATCTTTCGCATAAACACTTCCAATAAAAGTTTACAGCCGCCCTGGGGGCAGGGACCGGGGGACAGGTGGTCTGCCAGGCTTGCAGAAGGGGAAACTGAGGCTCTGGCAGTGTGCGGCCGTGTTCTCGGGCCCCGGATCACTTACCTCGCCCGCGGTGTTGGCCAAGGCAATGAGATCCCGCTTGGGCGACCAGACCAGGAAAATAATCTCCTGCGGCAGCTGCTTCTCTCCCACCACCCGGAAGGATGGGAAGCAGGTCGGAAACCGCAACATGGGGGCGGCTCGGCCACGACGTCCCAGCCAGCAGCCGGCAACAGTCCCGGCCACCCAGCCCCGCGCCGGGAGCACCCGACGGCGTCAGCACCTGCCAAGAGACCCTCGGGCAGCCACCGCGCCGCGTCAGCCGCTCCCCG